>NC_069505.1:591774567-591942864 GCF_027579735.1 Bombina bombina | reverse complement strand
ATGTAAGGCAGCAACTTGGTCTTCACTGCACACTTTTGCCAAATTTTACAAATTTGATACTTTTGCTTCTTCGGAGGCTATTTTTGGGAGAAAGGTTTTGCAAGCCGTGGTGCCTTCCATTTAGGTGACCTGATTTGCTCCCTCCCTTCATCCGTGTCCTAAAGCTTTGGTATTGGTTCCCACAAGTAAGGATGACGCCGTGGACCGGACACACCTATGTTGGAGAAAACAGAATTTATGCTTACCTGATAAATTACTTTCTCCAACGGTGTGTCCGGTCCACGGCCCGCCCTGGTTTTTTTTAATCAGGTCTGATGAATTATTTTCTCTAACTACAGTCACCACGGTATCATATGATTTCTCCTATGCATATTCCTCCTGTACGTCGGTCGAATGACTGGGGTAGGCGGAGCCTAGGAGGGATCATGTGACCAGCTTTGCTGGGCTCTTTGCCATTTCCTGTTGGGGAAGAGAATATCCCACAAGTAAGGATGACGCCGTGGACCGGACACACCGTTGGAGAAAGTAATTTATCAGGTAAGCATAAATTCTGTTTTTTACCTCTGTGATTACCTTGTATCTAAGCCTCTGCAAACAACCCCCTTATCTCTATTTACAGACTTGCATTTTAACCAATTAGTGCTGACTGATGAATAACTCCACGGGAGTGAGCATAATGTTATGTATATGGCACACATGAAGTAGCAGTGTCTGGCTGTAAAAGTGAATACAATATTCTGAGATAAGAGGCAGCCTGTAGGGGCTTAGAAACGGGCAGAGATTTAGAGGTTATAACTTATAATAATAATAATAATATAACCATGTTGGTTATGCAAAGCTGAAGAATGGGTAGCAAAGGTTGTTACCCTTTTTAAACAATAAAACAATTAAGTAGATTGTACCTTCAATTTAAGTCTTCACAAACTCAGCTATGTGTATGATCCATATATGCATTGAACATCTGAGTTTACCATTTCCAGAAAAAACCTAACAAGTCTCGCTGTGAACCTCACTATTAAGAGAGATGAGTGATCAATGTAGATTTTTAAAAGACCATTAAATACATTAGACTTACACAATCAACATACATAATACTAATACAATAGCGCTTGCTCTGAATTTCAAATGAGCAGTAATTCTTTCTTTTACATTTAAAATGTCTATTTGCCAGCCTGTATCATGTGACTGCTGTCACCCAATCACAGGCTCATATAAACTGTAAACACTTGCACATGCTCAGTAGTAGCTGTTGTCTCAGAAAGTGTACGTGTAAAAAGACTGAGCACAATTTGATGTAAGTAAATTTGATTTATTTTTGTGTGGATCGTGAACGTTTTTTTCTTCTACAAGATACGACGAGTCCACAGATTTCATCCTTGTGGGATATTAACCTCCTGCTAACAGGAAGTGGCAAAGAGCACCACAGCAGAGCTGTATATATAGCTCCTCCCTTCCCTCCACCCCCAGCCATTCTATTTGCCTGTGTTAATAATAGGAAGAGGTAAAGTGAGGTGTTAGTTTTAGTTTCTTCAATGAAGAAGTTTTTAATTTTCAAATGGTACCGGTGAGTACTATTTTCCTCAGGGAGATATGGAAGAAGATTTCTGCCCTGAGGTTGATGATCTTAGCAGATGTAACTAAGATCCATATTGGTTCCCACAGAGCTTCTGAAGGTAGTACAAGAGAAATCTTTGTTGTGGAGAACGGTTTCATGCTATAAGCAGCATTGAGGTATGTGCAGTCCTTTATTTCTGAGGAGACTTGCTATATCAGAACTGGCTGACATTTTTCCCTGCAAGGGAAGGGGTAAGCAGTAGAACTGTAAACGAAGGGTATTACTGAAAAACCTGTGTTTATTTTATTTTATTGACCTAATGGGCTAAGCATTTATAATGGGCTTAAAAGCAGCAATATAAAGGATACTGGGAGAGGCAGACTATTGATTATGTGTAGTTAATTTTAAAGCGTTAATTAACGTTTTTAAGCAGTTTGGAAAAAATATGCATGCTTTTTTATACCTTAAAGGCGCAGTTCATGTTTTTCAAAAAATAGTTTAAATCAATAAAGTGTTTCACAACTATTGTGGTTATTGCTAGTCTGTTGACATATCTGACATTGAGGATACTAATTGCTCTGTGTTTAGAAGCCATTGTGGAACCCCCTCTTACGTTGTGTACCTCTTGTACTGAAAGGGCCTTACAATGTAAAAAGCATATTTTAAGTAAAGAAAGTCTGCCTAAGGATGATTCTCAGTCTGAAGAGAATCAGGATATGCCATCCAATTCTCCCCAAGTGTCACAACCTTTAACGCCCACACAAGCGACGCCTAGTGCGTCCAATTCTTTTACTCTGCAGGAGATGGCTGCAGTTATGTCAACTACCCTTACAGAGGTATTATCTAAATTACCAGTGTTACAGGGTAAACGCAGTAGGTCAGTTATTAATGTGAATACTGAATCCTCTGATGCTTTATTGACTATTTCTGACGTACCCTTACAGTGCTCTGAGTTGGGGGTCAGGAAATTGCTATCTGAGGGAGAACTTTCAGATTCAGGAAAGATATTATCTCAGACAGATTCGGACGTCATGGAATACCTCCGCCTGTTACTTCGGGAGGTTTTAGCGACTCTGGATGATTGTGACCCTATTGTGATACCACCAGAGAAATTGTGTAAGATGGACAAATACCTAGAAGTGCCTACTTACACTGATGTTTTTCCGGTTTCTAAAAGAATTTCGGAAATTGTAAAAAAGGAATGGGATAGACCAGGTATACAGTTCTCTCCCCCTCCTAATTTTAAGAAAATGTTTCCCATATCAGACACCATTCGGGACTCTTGGCAGTCGGTCCCTAAGGTGGAGGGCGCTATATCTACCCTGGCTAAGCGTACATCTATACCTATTGAGAACAGTTGTGCTTTCAAAGACCCTATGGATAAGAAGTTAGAGGGTCTTCCAAAGAAATGATTTATTCATCAGAGTTTTCTTTTCCAACCTACAGCCTGCATTGTTCCAATTACTACTGCAGCAGCTTTTTGGTTTGATGCTCTAGAAGAGTCTCTGAAGGTTGAGACCCCATTAGAGGATATTTTGGATAGAATTAAGGCTCTTAAGCTAGCTAATTCTTTTATTACAAATGCCGCCTTTCAAATTGCTAAATTAGCGGCGATAAATGCAGGATTTGCCATTTTAACGCGTAGAGCGGTATGGCTCAAATCGTGGTCTGCTGATGTGTCATCAAAGTCTAAACTTTTAGCTATTTCTTTCAAGGGTAAGACCCTATTCGGGCCTGAACTGAAGGAAATCATTTCTGACATTACTGGAGGTAAAGGCCACGCCCTACCTCAGGATAGGTCTGTTAAGATGAGGGGTAAACAAAATCATTTTCGTTCCTTTCGAAATTTTAAAGGAATACCCTCTGCTTCCTCTTCCTCCACAAAGCAGGAAGGGAATTTTGCTCAATCCAAGTCCGTCTGGAGATCCAACGAGGCTTGGAATAAAGGTAAACAATCCAAGAAACCCGCTGCTGCTACAAAGACAGCATGAAGGGGCGGCCCCCGATCCGGGCCCGGATTTAGTAGGGGGCAGACTTTCTTTCTTTGCCCAGGCTTGGGCAAGAGATGTTCAGGACCCCTGGGCATTGGAAATAGTGACCCACGGGTATCAACTATCATTTTAGATCTCAAGTGTCTAAACAAGTTTCTCAGAGTCCCATCGTTCAAGATGGAGACTATACGAACAATGATCCAGGAGGGTCAATATATGACTACCGTGGACTTGAAGGATGCATACCTTCATATCCCTATCCACAAGGATCATCATCAGTTCCTAAGGTTTGCCTTCCTGGACAAACATCAGTTCGTGGCGCTTCCCTTTGGGTTGGCCACAGCACCCAGAACCTTCACAAAGGTTCTAGGGTCTCTTCTAGCGGTTCTCAGACCGCGGGGCATAGCAGTGGCGCCATATCTGGACGATATTCTGATTCAGGCGTCAACTTATCATTTGACAAAATCTCACACGGACATAGTATTGTCTTTCCTGAGAACTCGTGGTTGGAAGGTGAATATAGAAAAGAGTTCACTAGTTCCACGGACAAGGGTTCCCTTCTTGGGAACTCTGATGGACTCGGTAGACATGAAAATATTTCTGACGGAGGTCAGAAAAGCAAAGATTCTAAATACTTGCCGAGCACTTCAGTCCATTCCTCGGCCATCAGTGGCTCAGTGTATGGAAGTCATTGGATTAATGGTAGCGGCAATGGACATCATTCCGTTTGCTCACTTTCATCTCAGACCACTGCAGCTGTGCATGCTCAGACAGTGGAATGGGGACTATGCAAATTTATCTCCTCAGATAAATCTGGATCAAGAGACCAGAGACACTCTTCTTTGGTGGTTGTCGCCGGATCATCTGTCCAAGGGGACATGTTTCCGCAGACCCTCGTGGGTGATAGTGACAACGGACGCCAGTCTTCTGGGCTGGGGTGCAGTCTGGAATTCCCTGAAGGCTCAGTGTGTTTTGATAGGAATTAGAGACTCCACCTGAGTCCATATTCTGGAACTGAGAGCAATATTCAATGCGCTTCAGGAGTGGCCTCAGTTGGCTTGGGCCTAATTCATCAGATTCCAGTCGGACAATATCACGACTGTGGCGTATATCAATAATTAGGGGTGAACAAGGAGTTCCTTAGCGATGATAGAAGTATCAAAGATAATCCGATGGGTGGAGGCCCACTCTTGCTATCTATCGGCAATCTACATCCCAGGAGTAGAGAACTGGGAAGCGGAATTTCTAAGTCATCAGACTTTTCATCCGGGGGAGTGGGAACTCCATCCGGAGGTGTTTGCCTCTTTGATTCGCCAATGGGGCAGACTGGAATTAGATCTGATGGCATCTCATCAGAATGCCAAGCTTCCACGTTACGGATCCAGGTCGAGGGATCCTCAGGCCAAACTGATAGATGCCTTGGCAGTGCCTTGGTCGTTCAGCCTAGCTAATGTGTTTTCACCGTTTCCGCTCCTTACACGCGTGATTGCTCGGATCAAACAGGAGAGAGCTTCAGTAATCCTGATAGCGCCTGCGTGGCCACGCAGGACTTGGTATGCGGATCTAGTGGACATGTCCTCTCTGCCACCGTGGAAACTTCCTTTGAGACAGGACCTTCTCATTCAAGGACCTTTCCAACATCCAAATCCAAATTCTCTGCAGCTGACTGCTTGGAGATTGAACGCTTGATTTTATCTAAGCGAGGATTCTCTGATTCGGTCATCGATACTTTGATACAGGCTCGAAAGCCTGTCACTAGAAAAATCTATCATAAGATATGGCGTAAATATCTTTATTGGTGTGAATCCAAGGGTTATTCATGGAGTAAAGTTAGGATTCCCAGGATTCTGTCTTTTCTCCATGAAGGATTGGAGAAAGGGTTATCAGCATGTTCCTTAAAGGGACAGATTTCTGCTTTGTCAATTTTGCTTCACAAACATTTGGCAGATGTGCCAGATGTTCAGTCTTTTTGTCAGGCTCTAACTAGAATTAAGCCTGTATTTAGACCAATTACTCCTCCCTGGAGTTTGAATTTAGTTCTTCGAGTTGTTCAAGGGGTTCCGTTTGAACCCATGCATTCCATAGATATTAAATTGTTATCTTGGAAAGTTTTGTTTTTAGTTGCTATTTCTTCTGTTAAGTGTGATCAGTCCACGGGTCATCATTACTTCTGGGATATTACTCCTCCCCAACAGGAAGTGCAAGAGGATTCACCCAGCAGAGTTGCCATATAGCTCCTCCCCTCTACGTCACTCCCAGTCATTCTCTTGCACCCAACGACTAGATAGGATGTGTGAGAGGACTATGGTGATTATATTTAGTTTTATAACTTCAATCAAAAGTTTGTTATTTTATAATAGCACCGGAGTGTGTTATTCCTTCTCTGGTAGAATTTGAAGAAGAATCTACCAGGGTTTTTACTATGATTTTAGCCGGAGTAGTTAAGATCATATTGCTGTTTCTCGGCCATCTGAGGAGAGGTAAACTTCAGATCAGGGGACAGCGGGCAGATTACTCTGCAAAGAGGCATGTAGCAGCTTTTATTTTTCTGACAATGGAATTGATGAGAAAATCCTGCCATACCGATATAATGTCATGTATGTATATTTTACACTTCAGTATTCTGGGGAATGGTACTTCACTGGAATTACACTGTGTACATAAGATTTTAGCCTATTTTGCAGGGACTAGCAACAGGCTTTTTAATAACTCTTAATTTGTTAAACGTTTTTGCTGGAATGTAAAATCGTTTTCATTTTTCTGAGGTACTGGGTGAATAAAATGTTTGGGCACTATTTTTCCACTTGGCAGTTGCTTGATCTAATTCTGACAGTTTACTGATCTCTCTCACTGTTGTGTGTGAGGGGGAGGGGCCTTTTTTGGCGCTTTTGCTACGCATCAAAAAATTCAGTCAGAAGCTCATTGTATTTCCTGCATGATCCGGTTCATCTCTACAGAACTCAGGGGTCTTCAAAACTTGTTTTGAGGGAGGTAATCATTCACAGCAGAGCTGTGAGATTGTAGTTGACTGTGATAAAAAACGTTTATTATTTAACTTTTTTTCTGCTATCAGGGTTAGTTATCCTTTGCTAATGGGAACAAACCTTTGCTAAAATTGTGTTTTTTACAAAGATTGATGCTATAACCTTTTCAGTTTATTAATTTCAACTGTCATAAATCTGTCTGTGCTTCTTATAGGCACAGTACGTTTTCATAGTATTTTATTTGAATAGTATTTCCAAGTTGCTGGTTTATTTGCTAGTGTGTTAAACATGTCTGATTCAGAGGAAGATAGTTGTGCTATTTGTGCTAAGGCCAAAGTGGAGCCCAATAGAAATTTATGTACTAACTGTATTGATGCTACTTTAAATAAAAGTCAATCTGTACAAATTGAACCCATTTCACCAAACAGCGAGGGGAGAGTTATGCCGACTAACTCGCCTCACGTGTCAGTACCTACATCTCCCACTCGGGAGGTGCGCGATATGGTGGCGCCCAGTACATCTGGGCGGCCATTACAAATAACATTACAAGATATGGCTACTGTTATGACTGAAGTTTTGGCTAAATTACCAGAACTAAGAGGCAAGCGTGATCACTCTGGGGTGAGAACAGAGTGCGCTGATAATGCTAGGGCCATGTCAGATACTGCGTCACAACTTGCAGAACATGAGGACGGAGAGCTTCATTCTGCGGCTGACGGTTCTGATCCAAACAGATTGGATTCAGATATTTTAAATTTTAAATTTAAGCTGGAAAACCTCCGTGTATTATTAGGGGAGGTGTTAGCGGCTCTGAATGATTGTAACACAGTTGCAATACCAGAGAGAATGTGTAGGTTGGATAAATATTTTGCTGTACCAACGAGTACTGACGTTTTTCCTATACCTAAGAGACTAACTGAAATTATTACTAAGGAGTGGGATAGACCCGGTGTGCCGTTCTCACCCCCTCCGATATTTAGAAAGATGTTTCCAATAGACACCACCACACGGGACTTATGGCAAACGGTCCCTAAGGTGGAGGGAGCAGTTTCTACTTTAGCTAAGCGTACCACTATCCCGGTGGAGGATAGCTGTGCCTTTTCAGATCCAATGGATAAAAAGTTAGAGGGTTACCTTAAGAAAATGTTTGTTCAACAAGGTTTTATATTGCAACCCCTTGCATGCATTGCGCCGGTCACGGCTGCGGCGGCATTCTGGTTTGAGTCTCTGGAAGAGAACATGAGTTCAGCTACTCTGGACGACATTACGGACAAGCTTAGAATCCTTAAGCTAGCTAATTCATTCATTTCGGAGGCCGTAGTACATTTAACTAAACTTACGGCTAAGAATTCCGGATTCGCCATTCAGGCGCGCAGAGCACTGTGGCTAAAATCCTGGTCAGCTGATGTTACTTCTAAGTCCAAATTACTTAATATACCTTTCAAAGGGCAGACCTTATTTGGGCCCGGCTTGAAAGAAATTATCGCTGACATTACAGGAGGTAAAGGCCACGCCCTGCCTCAAGATAGAGCCAAACCTAAGGCTAGACAGTCTAATTTTCGTTCCTTTCGGAATTTCAAAGCAGGAGCAGCATCAACTTCCTCTGCTCCAAAACAAGAAGGATCTGTTGCTCGCTACAGACAAGGCTGGAGACCTAACCAGTCCTGGAACAAGGGCAAGCAGGCCAGGAAACCTGCTGCTGCCCCTAAAACAGCATGAATTGAGGGCCCCCGATCCGGGATCGGATCTAGTGGGGGGGCAGACTTTCTCTCTTCGCCCAGGCTTGGGCAAGAGATGTCCAGGATCCCTGGGCGCTAGAGATAATATCTCAGGGATACCTTCTGGACTTCAAATACTCTCCTCCAAGAGAGAGATTTCATCTGTCAAGGTTGTCAACAAACCAAACAAAGAAAGAGGCGTTTCTACGCTGCGTACAAGAGCTTTTGTTAATGGGAGTAATCCATCCAGTTCCACGGTCGGAACAGGGACAAGGGTTTTACTCAAATCTGTTTGTGGTTCCCAAAAAAGAGGGAACTTTCAGACCAATCCTGGATTTAAAGATCCTAAACAAATTCCTAAGAGTTCCATCATTCAAAATGGAGACTATTCGGACAATTTTACCCATGATCCAAAAGGGTCAGTACATGACCACAGTGGATTTAAAGGATGCTTACCTTCACATACCGATTCACAAAGATCATTACCGGTACCTAAGGTTTGCCTTCCTAGACAGGCATTACCAGTTTGTAGCTCTTCCATTCGGATTGGCTACAGCTCCAAGAATCTTCACAAAGGTTCTGGGTGCTCTTCTGGCGGTACTAAGACCGCGAGGAATCTCGGTAGCTCCGTACCTAGACGACATTCTGATACAAGCTTCAAGCTTTCAAACTGCCAAGTCTCATACAGAGTTAGTACTGGCATTTCTAAGGTCGCATGGATGGAAGGTGAACGAAAAGAAAAGTTCTCTCTTTCCACTCACAAGAGTTCCCTTCCTGGGGACTCTTATAGATTCTGTAGAAATGAAGATTTACCTGACAGAAGACAGGTTAACAAGACTTCAAAGTGCTTGCCGCGCCCTTCATTCCATTCAACACCCGTCAGTGGCTCAATGCATGGAGGTAATCGGCTTAATGGTAGCGGCAATGGACATAGTACCCTTTGCACGCTTACACCTCAGACCACTGCAATTGTGCATGCTAAGTCAGTGGAATGGGGATTACTCAGACTTGTCCCCTTCTCTGAATCTGGATCAAGAGACCAGAAATTCTCTTCTATGGTGGCTTTCTCGGCCACATCTGTCCAGGGGGATGCCATTCAGCAGGCCAGACTGGACAATTGTAACAACAGACGCCAGCCTTCTAGGTTGGGGTGCCGTCTGGAATTCTCTGAAGGCTCAGGGACAATGGAGTCAGGAGGAGAGTCTCCTACCAATAAACATTCTGGAATTGAGAGCAGTTCTGAATGCCCTCCTGGCTTGGCCCCAGTTGACAACTCGGGGGTTCATCAGGTTTCAGTCGGACAACATCACGACTGTAGCTTACATCAACCATCAGGGAGGGACAAGAAGCTCCCTAGCAATGATGGAAGTATCAAAGATAATTCGCTGGGCAGAGTCTCACTCTTGCCACCTGTCAGCAATCCACATCCCGGGAGTGGAGAACTGGGAGGCGGATTTCTTAAGTCGTCAGACTTTTCATCCGGGGGAGTGGGAACTTCATCCGGAGGTCTTTGCTCAAATACTTCGTCATTGGGGCAAACCAGAGATAGACCTCATGGCTTCTCGACAGAACGCCAAGCTTCCTCGTTACGGGTCCAGATCCAGGGATCCAGGAGCAGTCCTGATAGATGCCTTGACAGCACCTTGGGACTTCAGGATGGCTTATGTGTTTCCACCCTTCCCGATGCTTCCTCGATTGATTGCCAGAATCAAACAGGAGAGAGCATCAGTTATTCTAATAGCACCTGCATGGCCACACAGGACTTGGTATGCAGACCTAGTGGACATGTCATCCTGTCCACCTTGGTCTCTACCTCTGAAACAGGACCTTCTAATACAGGGTCCTTTCAAACATCAAAATCTAACTTCTCTGAAGCTGACTGCTTGGAAATTGAACGCTTGATTTTATCAAAACGTGGGTTTTCTGAGTCAGTTATTGATACCTTAATACAGGCTAGGAAGCCTGTTACCAGAAGGATTTACCATAAGATATGGCGTAAATACCTATATTGGTGCGAATCCAAAGGTTACTCTTGGAGTAAGGTTAGGATTCCTAGGATATTGTCTTTTCTACAAGAAGGTTTAGAAAAGGGTTTATCTGCTAGTTCATTAAAGGGGCAGATCTCAGCTCTGTCCATTCTGTTGCACAAACGTCTGTCAGAAGTTCCAGACGTTCAGGCTTTTTGTCAGGCTTTGGCCAGGATTAAGCCTGTGTTTAAGACTGTTGCTCCGCCATGGAGTTTAAACCTTGTTCTTAACGTTTTACAGGGCGTTCCGTTTGAACCCCTTCATTCCATTGATATAAAGTTGTTATCTTGGAAAGTTCTATTTTTAATGGCTATTTCCTCGGCTCGAAGAGTCTCTGAGTTATCAGCCTTACATTGTGATTCTCCTTATTTGATTTTTCATTCGGATAAGGTAGTTCTGCGTACTAAACCTGGGTTCTTACCTAAGGTAGTCACTAACAGGAATATCAATCAAGAGATTGTTGTTCCTTCTTTGTGTCCAAATCCTTCCTCGAAGAAGGAACGTCTTCTGCACAATCTGGATGTAGTTCGTGCCCTAAAATTTTACTTACAGGCAACTAAGGAATTTCGACAAACGTCTTCTCTGTTTGTCGTTTACTCTGGTCAGAGGAGAGGTCAAAAGGCTTCTGCTACCTCTCTTTCTTTTTGGCTTCGTAGCATAATTCGTTTAGCTTATGAGACTGCTGGACAGCAGCCTCCTGAAAGAATTACAGCTCATTCCACTAGAGCTGTGGCTTCCACTTGGGCCTTTAAGAATGAGGCCTCTGTTGAACAGATTTGCAAGGCTGCAACTTGGTCTTCGCTTCATACTTTTTCCAAATTTTACAAATTTGACACTTTTGCTTCCTCGGAGGCTATTTTTGGGAGAAAGGTCCTTCAGGCAGTGGTTCCTTCTGTATAAAGAGCCTGCCTATCCCTCCCGTCATCCGTGTACTTTTGCTTTGGTATTGGTATCCCAGAAGTAATGATGACCCGTGGACTGATCACACTTAACAGAAGAAAACATAATTTATGCTTAACTGATAAATTCCTTTCTTCTGTAGTGTGATCAGTCCACGGCCCGCCCTGTTTTTTAAGGCAGGTAAATATTTTTTAAATTATACTCCAGTCACCACTACACCCTTTGGCTTCTCCTTTCTTGTTGGTCCTTGGTCGAATGACTGGGAGTGACGTAGAGGGGAGGAGCTATATGGCAACTCTGCTGGGTGAATCCTCTTGCACTTCCTGTTGGGGAGGAGTAATATCCCAGAAGTAATGATGACCCGTGGACTGATCACACTACAGAAGAAAGGAATGTATCAGGTAAGCATAAATTATGTTTTCTTCTGCTCTGATATTTCATTCTGGTAAGGTGGTTTTACGTACCAAACCTAAATTTCTTCCTAAGGTTTTTTCAAATAAGAATATTAATCAGGAAATTGTTGTTCCTTCCTTGAGTCCTAATCCTTCTAAGAAGGAGCGTCTGTTACATAACCTGGACGTGGTCCGTGCCTTGAAGTTTTACTTACAGGCAACCAAGGATTTCCGTCAATAATCTTCATTATTCATTGTTTATTCTGGAAAGCGTAGGGGTCAGAAAGCTACAGCTACCTCTCTTTCTTTTTTTCTGAGGAGTATCATCCGCCTGGCATATGAGACTGCTGGACAAAACGAGGCTTCTGTTGAACAGATTTGTAAGGCTGCGACTTGGTCGTCCCTTCATACTTTTTCCAAATTTTCCAAATTTGATACTTTTGCTTCTTCTGAGGCTGTTTTTGGGAGAAAGGTTCTTCAAGCAGTGGTGCCTTCCGTTTAGGTCTCTGTCTTGTCCCTCCTGTTTCATCCGTGTCCTGTAGCTTTGGTATTGTATCCCACAAGTAAGGATGAAATCCGTGTACTCGTCGTATCTTGTAGAAGAAAAGGAAATTTATGCTTACCTGATAAATTGATTTCTTCTACGATAAGACGAGTCCACGGCCCTCCCTGTCATTTTAAGACAGATTATATTTTATTTTTACAACTTCAGTCACCTCTGCACCTTTAGCTTTTCCTTTCTCTTCCTAAACCTTCGGTCCAATGATTGGGGGTGGAGGGAAGGGAGGAGCTATATATACAGCTCTGCTGTGGTGCTCTTTGCCACTTCCTGTTAGCAAGAGGTTAATATCCCACAAGTAAGGATGAAATCCGTGGACTCGTCGTATCGTAGAATAAATCAATTTATCAGGTAAGCATAAATTTCCTTTTTTTTTTTTTTTACTTTAGTGTCCCTTTAAAATATTCTTATTGTTTTAAAGACAGAATACATTGCTTTTCACATTGATATTATACATCAATTTTATCCAGGCAAAATATATATTTTTTAATTTTGTTTTTCTCCATTTGAGAATTGTAAGAAAATAAAAACATTTTTTGATTATTTCTAATTTTGTAAATTCTAAAAGTCATCTTCACTTTCATTCCCTTCTCGGCCACAACTGTTTTTTTACTGATACGTTTGAAATTTACATCCGTTGCCGTTCTAACCACTTTTGGTATTAAATTTGCCACCTTCATCGCTATTTTTGCTTGAAAAAAACACACCTAAAAAGAAGTAATATTTGGCTTTCATGGCAGCATGAAGAGGGCATACAGTTTCTCAGAATGCACCACGTTGTGGAGAAGACCACTCTATATGACATGGACGTTGATGTAACCCAGAAAACTGTGGCTGTCGCTTGTCAAGATAAAACTATTAGGTTAGTCTTTTATTTATTGAACTCTTAATCTTACTTTGTGCCTTCTTATAAACCACATTGAAGAGATGCTGGTAGTGTTTAACTCTCTACTTAATTTTTATGGGGTTGTTGTATTTAAACATTCACATCTGCTGTATTCAAGTATTGTATATCAAATATTAGGGATTAATAGTGTTTTGTAAACATATAATATAGGTAAAATATGCTTCCGTATTAGCACTGAATGTAGACAAATTTCTTGGCTATAGATAAAGGGAATATACAAATGTAATTTTTCCTTTACATCATGGACAGAAGGTTCGCACTTAAGTCAGATGTCGTACGGTCTATGTGGTCTATCTGCTATGGTGATCCCAATACCATTTAAAATATGTTGGTTGTATAACCCGAGAGGTCAGAGAAAGGGGTAAGGGAACAACTATCGGATATTAAAAAATAATAGATGCCACTTCAAAGATGGCAAAACATTTAATTGAGATTCACAACGGTCAGGTTGACACATTTACATGAAGTCATTGAGAGCATTAAATCACCAGCTAAAGGAGGCAACAAACCAAGGTCCTTATTGAAAACGTGAAGTTTTTTTGGATCTTCAAGCTATGCACTATGTGGCTGTCAGGGTGCCAGGAATCAGACTGAGACGAGAAGTGCAAAAATAATCACACCTTTATTAATAGCAAAAATTAATAAAAAGTCCACAAGTCAAATAACAAGCCAGGAGTCAAAACCAGAGCTGGTAGTCAGACGAGCCGAGTCAGGAGCCAAAGCGAATAGTCAGACGAGCTTGAATCGGCAACAAGGAAAACAGCAGTCAGGTACAATCCAGGGAGCAGGAACCATGAAGGACGTCAGACAGCCAGGTAATACACAGGAACTCTCACAAACAGGTCTGAGGCAACGCAACGGCAAAGCATACTGAACAGAGGCCCTTTAAATAATAAGTGATGACATCACAATTCTGAGACTGCATCCTGTCTCACACGGATGATGCACACCAGTCTGGCCATAAAAGGAAGTGCAGGAAATGAGCAGCATCCCCCACAATGCACCATAGTCGGGAAGAGAGGCGAGTAAAATGGCTGCCAGCAGCACATGGCAAACAAAACAGGGGAAAAACCCTGACAGTGGCCTAAGGGATTCAACTCAGAATGTGACTTAATTATACTAAATATGCACTAATCAGATTTGCCTTTAATATAAAGTATTATGTATACTCTATAAGAACATAGCCATACACCACCCTTTAGAGAAGTGATCTATGTAAGTCCACCTTAAGAATTAGGGAAAGGATAACGTTACATTGTAACCAGCCAATCAATTGCTAGTGTTGTTGTGTTTTTTTTAAATGTTTTGAACTGATGATATGAGATAAGATATCTATGAGTAAGGCTGTATAAGACGAAACGCGTTAGATGCTTTTAACCGGTATTTTTTAATTGTGATCAATATATTTTATTCACTGGGAGTGCTGACCATCTTTCTTTTTAATGACACAATGAGTCCACAGATCATCTTAATTACTATTGGGAATACCACTCCTGCCCTGCAGGAGGCCGCAAAGAGCACCACAGCAAAGCTGTTAAATATCACCTCCAACCCAGTCATTCTCTTTGCCTACGTTAAGTGCAAGGAGGTGGTAAACTAGGTGTTAGAAAAGATTCTTCAATCTCTTCAGTAGAGCAGTGGTGGCTTTAGAGCAATGGGAACTGGTGGGACATAATTCTCACTGCGCCTCTCATGAATTGTATGCTGCCCTGTTTATGAAAGTCTGAAGGAGGAAATACTCAGCATGTTTTGTTTCCACAGGCCGATGTGAGGGAGAGGACCTCGCAAGCCAGATGAGATGCCTTGCTGTTGGGAATTTGTCAGGTGAGTGCTAACTTTTATTATTTCTGGGGGACATTTATTTAAAAAAAGTGGGCACTGTATTTATTAAGGAGGAAAGAAAGGGCACAAGCTCTTTTTTTCTCTTGGGACATCTATTTCTCCTTTCTGGAGGAGACTTTTAGACAGCATAGCCAGCACTGGGGCTGAGATTGCTGATTATTTAATTTTCTCTGCCGGTTCCATTCTCCCGGCGGTTAAACTTGTAAAGCACCGACTGGGAGATTGTTAGAGACGCCCACGAGGGGCGGAGCTAAGCAAGGCGGTAATTTTAGCATTACAGGCTGACCAAAATCGCTTGAGTTCTGCGAGCAAGCGTTTCTAGGAGCGGATCACAACTGCAATCGTTTTCTTGCTGGACTACAGATCAATCTAATTGCTAAGGGACTTGCCTCCTGTGTCCCAGGGCAGGTAGGCACCTCAGCATAGAGCTGAGGTGTAGAGGTGTTTTTTTATTTTTCTCTTAAGTATCCGTTTTCAGCATTCTGCAGTTTACAGTAAAAAGGTTACGGTTTAAGTTTTAAAGAGACAGTAATGTTTTTTTTTTTATCAATTTTGATTTTGGTTTAAAATTGCTATTTTGATCGATTAAGAGTAAGAATGGACCAAGAGGCTTTGCAAAATGACACCTGCTTGTTGTGTTTTGATGCCAATGTGGAACCACCAATTCCTTTTTGTTCCTCTTGTATTGAGAGGACTTTAAGTTACAGAGAACATTTTTCCCGAGCCAACATTTTCTGAGGAGGATGCTGGTCAGGAATCTAATGACAATGTTCAATTTATGCCGCAGCTTTCTCCTCAAACGTCCCAAATTTTACTGCCCTCACATGCAGTGCCCTACGTATCCTCTTTAGCTCCAGTTGGCGTTACTTTAAAAGACATCGCTTCTCTCATTTCTTCTGCAGTCTCAGTTTCTGACGCAGTTATTGCTATTGCGGACGCCTCCTACCAGATGCCTGAGGAGGGGGATACCATAGTAGCATCCGAAGGTGAAATTTCAGATAATTTCTGATATTACGGGAGGTAAGGGTCATCTTCTCCCTCAGGATAAGAGAAACAAACAGAAGGGACGTCAGAGTAATTTTCGTTCCTTTTGAAACTTCAAGGGAAATTCTTCCACTTCCAAACTGGAACAGTCTAAGCCAGCATGGAGACCCAATCAGTCTTGGAATAAGGGGAAAAAAAATCCAAGAAGCCTGCTATTGAACCTAAGACAGCATGAAGGGCATGCCCCGATCCTGGACCGGATCTTGTTGGGGGCAAACTTTCATTCTTTGCTCAGGCTTGGGTTTGAGATGTTCAGGATCCCTGGGCAGTAGAAATAGTGTCCCAGGGATACAAACTAGAGTTCAAGAGTTTTCCTCTCAGAGGCAGGTTTCTGCTTTCAAGATTATCTGTAGACCAGACAAAAAGAGAGCATTCTTACACTGTGTAAGAGACCTCTCCGACCTGGGAGTGATAGTTCCTGTTCCTTTTCAGGAACAGGGTCTGGGATTTTATTCCAATCTGTTCGTAATTCCCAAAAAAGAGGAAACCTTCAGGCCTATTTTAGATCTCAAGAGTCTAAACAAATTCTTCAGAGTACTGTCCTTCAAGATGGAAACTATTCGTTCCATTCTCCCTCTGGTCCAAGAGGGTCAATTTATGACAACTGTGGATTTAAAGGACGCGTACTTGCATATTCCCATTCACAGGGATCATCACAAGTTTCTAATGTTTGCTTTTCTAGACAAACACTTCCAATTCGTGGCTCTTCCCTTTGGTCTTGCCACAGCTCCCACAATCTTTTCACAGGTTCTGCGATTGCTGTTGGCGGTGCTTCGGTTACGTAGCATTGCGGAGCAAGATCTCACACGGAAATGTTATCCTTCCTGCGATCTCACGGATGGAAGGTAAATTTGGAAAAGAGTTCCTTAGTCCCGAATACAAGGGTAAATTTCTTGGGAACCATAATAGATTCCCTATCAATGAAGATTTTTCTGACAGAAGTCAGGAAATCAAAGATTTTCGATACTTGTCTAGCTTTTCAGTCCACTCTTCGGCCATCAGTGGCTCAGTGCATGGAGGTAATCGGGCTGATGGTGGCGGCAATGGACATCATCCCGTTTGTTCGGTTCCATCTCAGACCTCTGCAGTTAAACATGCTCAGGCAATGGAATGGACATTATGCAGATTTGTCTCCTCAAATACTTCTGGATCAGGAGACAAGGGATTCTCTTCAATGGTGGTTGTCTCTGGATCATCTTTCCCATGGAACCTGCTTTCGCAGACCATCTTGGGTGATGGTGACAACAGACGCCAGCCTTCTAGGATGGGGAGCAGTTTGGGGCTCCCTAAAGGCTCAGGGAGTTTGGACTCATTCAGAGTCTGTTCTACCTATAAACATTCTGGAGCTGAGAGCGATTTTCAATGCTCTTCTGGCCTGGCCCCAGTTAGCCGCGGTCCAGTTTATCAGGTTCCAGCCGGACAACATAACTTCAGTGGCTTACATCAATCATCAGGGAGGAACGATGAGTTCCTTATCGATGACAGAGATAACCAAGATAATTCAGTGGGCGGAAGCCCACTCTTGCTTTCTGTCAGCGATCCACATCCCAGGGGTGGACAACTGGGAGGCGGACTTCCTGAGCAGGCAGACTTTTCGTCCTGGGGAGTGGGAACTCCATCCAGAAGTGTTTTCCAGCTTATCCTCAAATGGGTTCAGCTAGATTTGGATCTCATGGCATCTCGGCAGAATGCCAAGCTTCTGAGGTACGGATCGAGGTCCAGGGACCCTCAGGCGGTACTGATAGACGCCCTGGCAGTACCTTGGACCTTCAATCTAGCATATCTATTTCCTCCATTTGCGCTTCTTCCTTGGGTCATTGTTCGAATCAAGCAAGAGAGGGCGTTGGTGATCCTCATTGCACCGGCTTGGCCTCGCAGGATTTGGTATGCAGATCTGGTGGACATGTCGCCTCTTCCACCTTGGAGACTTCTGTTGAGGAAGGACCTTCTAATTCAAGGGCCCTTCCTTCATCCAAATCTAGTTTCTCTGAAGCTGACTGCTTGGAGATTGAACGCTTAATTTTATCCAAGCGGGGGTTTTCTGATTCGGTCATAGAGACCATGATTCAGGCTCGTAAACCTGTAACTAGAAAGATTTACCATAAGATATGGCGTAAATATCTTTATTAGTGTGAATCCAAGGGCTACTCTTGGAGTAGAGTTAGGATTCCTGGAATTTTGTCTTTTCTCCAAGAGGGTTTGGAGAAAGGATTATCTACAAGTTCCCTAAAGGGTCAAATTTCTGCCTTATCTATTTTGTTACACAAGCGTCTGGCAGATGTTCCAGATATGCAATCTTTTTGTCGGGCTTTGATCAAGATCAGGCCTGTGTTTAAGCCAGTTACTCCTCCATGGAGTCTAAATTTGGTTCTCAAAGTTCTTCAAGGGGCTCCGTTTGAGCCTATGCATTCCTTAGATATTAAGTTATCTTGGAAAGTTTTATTTCTTGTAGCTATTTCTTCTGCTCGCAGAGTGTCAGAGCTCTTGGCATTGCAGTATGGGTCCCCTTACCTTATTTTTCATTCAGATAAGGTAGTTTTACGTACTAAATTAGGATTTCTTCCTAAGGTTGTTTCTGATCGGAATATTAATCAGGAGATTGTTGTTCCTTCCTTGTGTCCTAATCCTCCTCCTCAGAAGGAACGACTTCTGCACAATTTGGACGTGGTTCGTGCTTTAAAGTTTTATCTGCAGGCGACTAAGGATTTTCGTCAGTCTTCTGCTTTGTTTGTGGTTTTTACAGGAAAACGTAAGGGTCAGAAGGCTACGGCTACTTCTCTTTCTTTTTGGCTGAAAAGTATCATACGTTTTGCATATGAGACTGCTGGCAAGCAGCCTCCAGAGAGAGTTATGGCTCATTCCACGAGGGCTGTGGCTTTCTCATGGGCATTCAAAAATGAGGCTTCTTTGGAACAGATTTGCAAGGCTGCAACTTGGTCTTCTCTTCATACTTTTTCAAAATTCTACAAATTTGACACTTTTGCCTCGGCTGAGGCCGCTTTTGGGAGAAAGGTTCTTCAAGCAGTGGTGCCTTCCGTTTAGGTTCCCTGTCTTGTCCCTCCCTTATCATCTGTGTACTCTAACTTGGGTATTGATTCCTAATAGTAATTAAGATGATCCGTGTACTCATTGTGTCATTAAAAAGAAAAGGAAATTTATGCTTACCTGATAAATGTATTTCTTTTTTGACACGATGAGTCCACGGCCCTCCCTGTTTTTTGAAAGACAGGTTGTTGGTCATTATTAACTTCAGACACCTCTGCACCTTGTTGCTTCCGTTCTCTCCTTGACTTCGGTCGAATGACTGGGTTGGGAGGGAAGGGAGGTGATATTTAACAGCTTTTCTGTGGTGCTCTTTGCCGCCTCCTGCAGGGCAGGAGAGGTAATTCCCAATAGTAATTAAGATGATCCGTGGACTCATCTTGTCAAAAAAGAAATACATTTATCAGGTAAGCATACATTTCCTTTTTTAGACTTTACAGGAACATAAATACAAAAGCTCTGTTTAGAGCATTTCACTATTGCTTGCAAATAAGTATTTTAACCCCTGCAAAGGGCTTAAACACATTTTAAAGAGACATCAAACCCATAATGCAGTTGTAAACCATGTTATAATTGACTTCTGTTATCAATCAGCTTCATTCTCTTGGTATCCTTTCTTGAAGGAGCAGCAATGCACTACTGGGAGCTAGCTGAACAAATCTGGTGAGCTAATGACAAAAGGAAAATATGTAAAGTCACCAATCGGCAGCTAGCGCCCAGTAATGCATTGCTGCTCCTGAGCCTTACCGGGTATGCATTTTAACCAAGGATTGTTAACAAAGTAAATTAAATATAAATATATTGAAAAACCTCTTAAAATTGCATGTTCTGTCTGAAAGTTTAATTTTGACTCTAATTTACAGACTTTACAACAATTTAAATGGAAAACTGGAGAAGTCTTTCAAAAATTCTGCAAGTGGAGGCGCATTGTTAAAGGTAACAGCATATTTTATGAGCAAGGGAGTAAAATCGGCTTCTTTAGGGGTCGATTTATCAAGCTGCGGCAGACAGGGGCACACATACGCACCCTTGTCCGCCCCAGCTCGCCTCTGGTGGGCTGAATTCCGCTGCTGGAATTCAGCATTGAACACCCCTGCTCGCACACAGCCAATCGAGTGTGGGCAGCAGCTGTCATTCTCCCCGGTCGGACGAGACCGGGGAGATTGAAATTCACCGCCTAAGAGGTGGCAAAAGGTTAGGTAAGCACCGGTCTGATGACCGTTGCTTGTTAAATACAGACTGTAGGTTCTCTTGTGAGAACCTGCAGCCATAGCAGGGCGAAGGGGTTGATAAATCAACCCCAAAGTCTGAAACATTTAAAAAAAAAAAAAAAAAAAGACGTTAAAGGGGCATTCTAAATGACATGCTCTAATTTGTCTGTCTGCTTTGAGATAATTTATGACCCTGCTACACGATAATTGATTGATCAGTGCAATAGCTCTTTTTAAAACTGTTCCTAATTAACCACAGAAAGTATATAAGATAAACCTAACCAATAAGCTTTTAAGGAGTTTGTCCTTGGACTGCAAAAGTTTGCTAACAAAATCATAGGTTAAAGTAACTTTAATGTGTTCCCAATAGTCCATTTTACATTCTGGGGTCTATTTAATTGTTTTGCTTGCTGTATCCCCATCTATACTGAAGATATGAGTAACAAACATTTTCTCTGTAGAAAAGCTATGTAAATATGGGACAATAGCATTGTTTAATCACCCAGTGTGTGTGTGTGTGGGGGGGGGGGGGTATGAGGGTGAGAGAGATTTTGTATGTGAAATAGATGGTTTTGCTTATTCAAAGCCCCCAGCCATAATTAGTATTTCAATATTTAAGATAGATAACATTAGCAGATCTGCTTTACTTGCAGGATCAGCCCATTGTTATGGGCATGTCTTGTACAACAACAGGTGATGGTTAATTAGCAAAAACAACTATTTAAAATATAAAAATAAATATAAAGGAACAATATCCCTTACATTTAATACTCCTGCAGTAGGTATTACAAGTCATAAGTAACTCATTAAGGGGAAACACATTTTCTTCTATAAGATACGACGAGTCCACGGAATCATCCTTTACTTGTGGAAAGAGTATCCACAGCACCAAGTAAATGAAAGATGTTTATTCAGGTACAAAAATTTAAAAATGCAACGTTTCGGGATCCATTCCCTTAATCATGCATAGGTTCAACAGGTGTGTGTGCACATGCTTTATAGGGAAAATAATTAACCCTTTACTAGCAATTGAACATTACTTGTGTTGTAGCATCACCTAGTGGAGAATAGGAATCATTACATTTTATTAATTACAACTATTTATTTTGATGCTTTTAACTTCTATATAGACAAAACTAAGTGCACTTAACCCATTGCTTACACTAAAAACAATACTCACATAGAACAGATGCCATAATTTACAGAAACACAGAAAAGTCTAGTTCCCTATTAAGACCTATAGGGACCATAGCATTTAATTTATGGATCCAGGAGGATTCCTTTTGTTTTAGCACCTGCTCCCTATTACCTCCTCTGCGGAGTCTTCCTACACCATCAATAACTTGCCATCTAAGCTGGCTGATACTATGACCAGCTTCTATAAAATGACAAGAAACAGGAGCATTTAAATCCTTGCAGCGAATATTGGATCTGTGCTGACTCATCCTATCTCTCACCTTACCTGTCGTCTCCCCTAAATAGATTTCTCTTGTTAAGTGTATCCAGTCCACGGATCATCCATTACTTATGGGATATTAACTCCTCCCCAACAGGAAGTGCAAGAGGATTCACCCAGCAGAGCTGCTATATAGCTCCTCCCCTAACTGCCATTACCAGTCATTCTCTTGCACCCAACGACTAGATAGGATGTGTGAGAGGACTATGGTGATTATATTTAGTTTTATACCTTCAATCAAAAGTTTGTTATTTTATAATAGCACCGGAGTGTGTTATTCCTTCTCTGGTAGAATTTGAAGAAGAATCTACCTGAGTTTTTACTATGATTTTAGCCGGCGTAGTTAAGATCATATTGCTGTTTCTCGGCCATCTGAGGAGAGGTAAACTTCAGATCAGGGGACAGCGGGCAGATTAATCTGCAAAGAGGTATGTAGCAGCTTATTATTTTCTGACAATGGAATTGATGAGAAAATTCTGCCATACCGATATAATGTAAACTCAGCCTTAAATGCAGTAGCATCAACTGGTATCAGGCTGTCATGTATGTATATTTTACACTTCAGTATTCTGGGGAATGGCACTTCACTGGAATTATACTGTGTGCATAAGACTTTAGCCTAATTTGCAGGGACTGGCAACAGGCTCTTTAATAACACTTAATTTATGTTAAACGTTTTTTTTGCTGGCATGTAAAATCGTTTCATTTTCTGAGGTACTGGGTGAATAAAATGTTTTGGGCATTATTTTCTTCTGTTAAGTGTGATCAGTCCACGGGTCATCATTACTTCTGGGATATTACTCCTCCCCAACAGGAAGTGCAAGAGGATTCACCCAGCAGAGCTGCATATAGCTCCTCCCCTCTACGTCACTCCCAGTCATTCTCTTGCACCCAACGACTAGATAGGATGTGTGAGAGGACTATGGTGAGAATCTCGGTAGCTCCATACCTAGACGACATTCTGATACAAGCTTCAAGCTTTCAAACTGCCAAGTCTCATACAGAGTTAGTGCTGGCATTTCTAAGGTCACATGGATGGAAGGTGAACGAAAAGAAGAGTTCTCTCGTTCCACTCACAAGAGTTCCCTTCCTGGGGACTCTTATAGATTCTGTAGAAATGAAGATTTACCTGACAGAGGACAGGCTAACAAGACTTCAAAGTGCTTGCCGCACCCTTCATTCCATTCAACACCCGTCAGTGGCTCAATGCATGGAGGTAATCGGCTTAATGGTAGCGGCAATGGACATAGTACCCTTTGCACGCTTACACCTCAGACCACTGCAACTGTGCATGCTAAGTCAGTGGAATGGGGATTACTCAGACTTATCCCCTTCTCTGAATCTGGATCAAGAGACCAGAAATTCTCTTCTATGGTGGCTTTCTCGGCCACATCTGTCCAGGGGGATGCCATTCAGCAGACCAGACTGGACAATTGTAACAACAGACGCCAGCCTTCTAGGTTGGGGTGCCGTCTGGAATTCTCTGAAGGCTCAGGGACAATGGAGTCAGGAGGAGAGTCTCCTGCCAATAAACATTCTGGAATTGAGAGCAGTTCTCAATGCCCTCCTGGCTTGGCCCCAGTTGACAACTCGGGGGTTCATCAGGTTTCAGTCGGACAACATCACGACTGTAGCTTACATCAACCATCAGGGAGGGACAAGAAGCTCCCTAGCTATGATGGAAGTATCAAAGATAATTTGCTGGGCAGAGTCTCACTCTTGCCACCTGTCAGCAATCCACATCCCGGGAGTGGAGAACTGGGAGGCGGATTTCTTAAGTCGTCAGACTTTTCATCCGGGGGAGTGGGAACTTCATCCGGAGGTCTTTGCCCAAATACTTCGACGTTGGGGCAAACCAGAGATAGATCTCATGGCGTCTCGACAGAACGCCAAGCTTCCTCGTTACGGATCCAGATCCAGGGATCCAGGAGCAGTCCTGATAGATGCTCTGACAGCACCTTGGGACTTCAGGATGGCTTACGTGTTTCCACCCTTCCCGTTGCTTCCTCGATTGATTGCCAGAATCAAACAAGAGAGAGCATCAGTGATTCTAATAGCACCTGCGTGGCCACGCAGGACTTGGTATGCAGACCTGGTGGACATGTCATCCTGTCCACCTTGGTCTCTACCTCTGAAACAGGACCTTCTGATACAGGGTCCCTTCAAACATCAAAATCTAACTTCTCTGAAGCTGACTGCTTGGAAATTGAACGCTTGATTTTATCAAGACGTGGATTTTCTGAGTCAGTTATTGATACCTTAATACAGGCTAGGAAACCTGTTACCAGAAAGATTTACCATAAGATATGGCGTAAATACCTATATTGGTGTGAATCCAAAGGTTACTCTTGGAGTAAGGTTAGGATTCCTAGGATATTGTCTTTTCTACAAGAAGGTTTAGAAAAGGGTTTATCTGCTAGTTCATTAAAGGGACAGATCTCAGCTCTGTCCATTCTGTTACACAAACGTCTGTCAGAAGTTCCTGACGTCCAGGCTTTTTGTCAGGCTTTGGCCAGAATTAAGCCTGTGTTTAAAACTGTTGCTCCACCATGGAGTTTAAACCTTGTTCTTAATGTTTTACAGGGCGTTCCGTTTGAACCCCTTCATTCCATTGATATAAAGTTGTTATCTTGGAAAGTTCTATTTTTAATGGCTATTTCCTCGGCTCGAAGAGTCTCTGAATTATCAGCCTTACATTGTGATTCTCCTTATTTGATTTTTCATTCGGATAAGGTAGTCCTGCGTACTAAACCTGGGTTCTTACCTAAGGTAGTTACTAACAGGAATATCAATCAAGAGATTGTTGTTCCTTCTTTATGCCCAAATCCTTCTTCAAGAAGGAACGTCTACTGCACAACCTGGATGTAGTCCGTGCTCTAAAATTTTACTTACAGGCAACTAAGGAATTTCGACAAACGTCTTCTCTGTTTGTCATTTACTCTGGGCAGAGGAGAGGTCAAAAAGCTTCCGCTACCTCTCTTTCTTTTTGGCTTCGTAGCATAATTCGTTTAGCTTATGAGACTGCTGGACAGCAGCCTCCTGAAAGAATTACAGCTCATTCTACTAGAGCTGTGGCTTCCACTTGGGCCTTCAAGAATGAGGCCTCTGTTGAACAGATTTGCAAGGCTGCAACTTGGTCTTCGCTTCATACTTTTTCCAAATTTTACAAATTTGACACTTTTGCTTCATCGGAGGCTATTTTTGGGAGAAAGGTTCTTCAGGCAGTGGTTCCTTCTGTATAAAGAGCCTGCCTATCCCTCCCGTCATCCGTGTACTTTTGCTTTGGTATTGGTATCCCAGAAGTAATGATGACCCGTGGACTGATCACACTTAACAGAAGAAAACATAATTTATGCTTACCTGATAAATTCCTTTCTTCTGTAGTGTGATCAGTCCATGGCCCGCCCTGTTTTTAAGGCAGGTAAATATTTTTTAATTTATACTCCAGTCACCACTTCACCCTTGGCTTTTCCTTTCTCGTTGGTCCTTGGTCGAATGACTGGGAGTGACGTAGAGGGGAGGAGCTATATGCAGCTCTGCTGGGTGAATCCTCTTGCACTTCCTGTTGGGGAGGAGTAATATCCCAGAAGTAATGATGACCCGTGGACTGATCACACTACAGAAGAAAGGAATTTATCAGGTAAGCATAAATTATGTTTTTTCCACTTGGCAGTTGTTTTATTTAATTTATGACAGTTTACTGATCTCTCTCACTGTTGTGTGTGAGGGGGAGGTCAAAAAATTCAGTCAGAAGCTCATTGTATTTCCTGCATGATCCGGTTCATCTCTACAGAACTCAGGGGTCTTCAAAACTTGTTTTGAGGGAGGTAATCATTCACAGCAGAGCTGTGAGATTGTAGTTGACTGTGATAAAAAACGTTTATTTCTGTAACTTTTTTTTCTGCTATCAGGGTTAGTTATCCTTCGCTAATGGGAACAAGCCTTTGCTAAAATTGTGTTTTTTACAAAGATTTGATGCTATAACCTTTCAGTTTATTAACTTTCAACTGTCATAACTCTTTCTGTGCTTCTTATAGGCACAGTACGTTTTCATATTATAGTAAATTACTTGAAAAGTATTTCCAAGTTGCTAGTTTATTTGCTAGTGTGTTAAACATGTCTGATTCAGAGGAAGACATCTGTGCTATATGTGCTAATGCCAAAGTGGAGCCCAATAGAAATTTATGTACTAACTGTATTGATGCTACTTTAAATAAAAGTCAATCTGTACAAATTGAACACATTTCACCAAACAACGAGGGGAGAGTTATGCCGACTAACTCGCCTCACGTGTCAGTACCTGCATCTCCCGCTCGGGGGGTGCGTGATATTGTGGCGCCGAGTACATCTGGGCGTCCATTACAAATCACATTACAGGATATGGCTACTGTTATGACTGAAGTTTTGGCTAAATTACCAGAACTAAGAGGTAAGCGTGATCACTCTGGGGTGAGAACAGAGTGCGCTGATAATGTTAGGGCCATGTCAGATACTGCGTCACAACTTGCAGAACATGAGGACGGAGAGCTTCATTCTGCGGCTGACGGTTCTGATCCAAACAGATTGGATTCAGATATTTCAAATTTTAAATTTAAGCTGGAAAACCTCCGTGTATTACTAGGGGAGGTGTTAGCGGCTCTGAATGATTGTAACACAGTTGCAATACCAGAAAAAATGTGTAGGTTGGATAAATATTTTGCGGTACCGTCGAGTACTGACGTTTTTCCTATACCTAAGAGACTTACTGAAATTGTTACTAAGGAGTGGGATAGACCCGGTGTGCCGTTCTCACCCCCTCCGATATTTAGAAAGATGTTTCCAATAGACACCACCACACGGGACTTATGGCAAACGATCCCTAAGGTGGAGGGAGCAGTTTCTACTTTAGCTAAGCGTACCACTATCCCGGTGGAGGATAGCTGTGCCTTTTCAGATCCAATGGATAAAAAGTTAGAGGGTTACCTTAAGAAAATGTTTGTTCAACAAGGTTTTATATTGCAACCTCTTGCATGCATTGCGCCTGTCACGGCTGCAGCAGCATTTTGGTTTGAGTCTCTGGAAGGGACACTTGAATCAGCTCCATTAGATGAGATTACACACAGGCTTAAAGCTCTTAAGTTAGCTAACTCATTTATTTCAGATGCCGTAGTACATTTAACTAAGCTTACGGCTAAGAATTCCGGATTCGCCATTCAGGCGCGCAGAGCACTGTGGCTAAAATCCTGGTCAGCTGACGTTACTTCTAAGTCTAAATTACTTAATATACCTTTCAAAGGGCAGACCTTATTCGGGCCCGGATTGAAAGAAATTATCGCTGACATTACAGGAGGTAAAGGCCATGCCCTGCCTCAAGACAGAGCCAAACCTAAGGCTAGACAATCTAATTTTCGTTCCTTTCGGAATTTCAAAGCAGGAGCAGCATCAACTTCCTCTGCTCCAAAACAAGAAGGATCTGTTGCTCGCTACAGACAAGGCTGGAGACCTAACCAGTCCTGGAACAAGGGCAAGCAGGCCAGGAAACCTGCTGGTGCCCCTAAAACAGCATGAATTGAGGGCCCCCGATCCGGGAACGGATCTAGTGGGGGGCAGACTTTCTCTCTTCGCCCAGGCTTGGGCAAGAGATGTCCAGGATCCCTGGGCGCTAGAGATATCTCAGGGATACCTTCTGGACTTCAAATACTCTCCCCCAAGAGAGAGATTTCATCTGTCAAGGTTGTCAACAAACCAAATAAAGAAAGAGGCGTTTCTACGCTGCGTACAAGAGCTTTTATTAATGGGAGTAATCCATCCAGTTCCACGGTCGGAACAGGGACAAGGGTTTTACTCAAATCTGTTTGTGGTTCCCAAAAAAAGAGGGAACTTTCAGGCCAATCCTGGATTTAAAGATCCTAAACAAATTCCTAAGAGTTCCATTGTTCAAAATGGAAACTATTCGGACAATTTTACCCATGATCCAATAGGGTCAGTACATGACCACAGTGGATTTAAAGGATGCTTACCTTCGCATACCGATTCACAAAGATCATTACCGGTATCTAAGGTTTGCCTTTCTAGACGGGCATTACCAGTTTGTAGCTCTTCCATTCGGATTGGCTACGGCTCCGAGATTCTTCACAAAGGTTCTGGGTGCTCTTCTGGCGGTACTAAGACCGCGAGGAATTGCGGTAGCTCCGTACCTAGACGACATTCTGATACAAGCTTCAAGCTTTCAAACTGCCAAGTCTCATACAGAGTTAGTACTGGCATTTCTAAGGTCGCATGGATGGAAGGTGAACGAAAAGAAGAGTTCTCTCTTTCCACTCACAAGAGTTCCCTTCTTGGGGACTCTTATAGATTCTGTAGAAATGAAGATTTACCTGACAGAAGACAGGTTAACAAAGCTTCAAAATGCATGCCGTGTCCTTCATTCCATTCAACACCCGTCAGTAGCTCAATGCATGGAGGTGATCGGCTTAATGGTAGCAGCAATGGACATAGTACCCTTTGCACGCCTACATCTCAGACCGCTGCAATTGTGCATGCTAAGTCAGTGGAATGGGGATTACTCAGACTTGTCCCCTACTCTGAATCTGGATCAAGAGACCAGAAATTCTCTTCTATGGTGGCTTTCTCGGCCACATCTGTCCAGGGGGATGCCATTCAGCAGGCCGGACTGGACAATTGTAACAACAGACGCCAGCCTACTAGGTTGGGGCGCTGTCTGGAATTCTCTGAAGGCTCAGGGACAATGGAATCAGGAGGAGAGTCTCCTACCAATAAACATTCTGGA
This sequence comes from Bombina bombina, assembly GCF_027579735.1. Taxonomy (NCBI): domain Eukaryota; kingdom Metazoa; phylum Chordata; class Amphibia; order Anura; family Bombinatoridae; genus Bombina; species Bombina bombina. The sequence continues at coordinate 591,914,467 of NC_069505.1, read as the reverse complement.
ATTGAGAGCAGTTCTCAATGCCCTTCTGGCTTGGCCCCAGTTAACAACTCGGGGGTTCATCAGGTTTCAGTCGGACAACATCACGACTGTAGCTTACATCAACCATCAGGGAGGGACAAGAAGCTCCCTAGCAATGATGGAAGTATCAAAGATAATTCGCTGGGCAGAGTCTCACTCTTGCCACCTGTCAGCAATCCACATCCCGGGAGTGGAGAACTGGGAGGCGGATTTCTTAAGTCGTCAGACTTTTCATCCGGGGGAGTGGGAACTTCATCCGGAGGTCTTTGCCCAAATACTTCGACGTTGGGGCAAACCAGAGATAGATCTCACGGCGTCTCGACAGAACGCCAAGCTTCCTCGTTACGGGTCCAGATCCAGGGATCCGGGAGCGGTTCTGATAGATGCTTTGACAGCACCTTGGACCTTCGGGATGGCTTATGTGTTTCCACCCTTCCCGATGCTTCCTCGATTGATTGCCAGAATCAAACAGGAGAGAGCATCAGTGATTCTAATAGCGCCTGCATGGCCACGCAGGACTTGGTATGCAGATCTAGTGGACATGTCATCCTGTCCACCTTGGTCGCTACCTCTGAAACAGGACCTTCTGATCCAGGGTCCGTTCAAACATCAAAATCTAATTTCTCTGAAGCTAACTGCTTGGAAATTGAACGCTTGATTTTATCAAAACGTGGTTTTTCTGAGTCAGTTATTGATACCTTAATACAGGCTAGGAAGCCTGTTACCAGAAAGATTTACCATAAGATATGGCGCAAATACTTATATTGGTGCGAATCCAAGAGTTACTCATGGAGTAAGGTTAGGATTCCGAGGATATTGTCTTTTCTACAAGAAGGTTTAGAAAAGGGTTTATCCGCTAGTTCCTTAAAGGGACAGATTTCAGCTCTGTCCATTCTTTTACACAAACGTCTGTCAGAAGTTCCGGACGTTCAAGCTTTTTGTCAGGCTTTAGCTAGGATCAAGCCTGTGTTTAAAACTGTTGCTCCACCATGGAGTTTGAACTTAGTTCTTAATGTTTTACAGGGGGTTCCGTTTGAACCCCTTCATTCCATTGATATCAAGTTGTTATCTTGGAAAGTTCTGTTTTTAATGGCGATTTCCTCGGCTCGAAGAGTCTCTGAGTTATCTGCCTTACATTGTGATTCTCCTTATCTGATTTTTCATTCAGACAAGGTAGTTCTGCGTACTAAACCTGGGTTCCTACCTAAGGTGGTCACTAACAGGAATATCAATCAAGAGATTGTGGTTCCATCTTTGTGTCCTAATCCTTCTTCGAAAAAGGAACGTCTGCTACACAATCTAGATGTAGTCCGTGCCCTGAAATTTTATCTACAGGCAACTAAGGATTTTCGACAAACGTCTTCCCTGTTTGTCGTTTATTCTGGTCAGAGGAGAGGTCAAAAAGCTTCGGCTACCTCTCTCTCCTTTTGGCTTCGTAGCATAATACGGTTAGCCTATGAGACTGCTGGACAGCAGCCTCCTGAAAGAATTACAGCACATTCTACTAGAGCTGTGGCTTCCACTTGGGCCTTTAAGAATGAGGCTTCTGTTGAACAGATTTGCAAGGCTGCAACTTGGTCTTCTCTTTATACTTTTTCCAAATTTTACAAATTTGACACTTTTGCTTCTTCGGAGGCTGTTTTTGGGAGAAAGGTTCTTCAGGCAGTGGTTCCTTCCGTATAAAGAGCCTGCCTGTCCCTCCCGTCATCCGTGTACTTTAGCTTTGGTATTGGTATCCCATAAGTAATGGATGATCCGTGGACTGGATACACTTAACAAGAGAAAACATAATTTATGCTTACCTGATAAATTTATTTCTCTTGTAGTGTATCCAGTCCACGGCCCGCCCTGTCACTTTAAGGCAGGTAATTTTTCCATTAAACTACAGTCACCACTGCACCCTATGGTTTTCCTTTCTCTGCATGTTTTCGGTCGAATGACTGGTAATGGCAGTTAGGGGAGGAGCTATATAGCAGCTCTGCTGGGTGAATCCTCTTGCACTTCCTGTTGGGGAGGAGTTAATATCCCATAAGTAATGGATGATCCGTGGACTGGATACACTACAAGAGAAATAAATTTATCAGGTAAGCATAAATTATGTTTTTTGAACATGGGCACTTAATGAGATAGATAACAAAGGATGAGTCACATGTATAATGTTCCTTAATTTTAAACTTTTTCCCTGTTAATGGGTGAAGGAATTCTTTACCATTAATGACAGCATTACAGCTGGCACATCCTAAACATGGGAATGTGCCTGTATTCTTAGAAGTGATGTATGCTTGTTTCTGGGTTTTACTTGATCCTACATCACTCCTCACTAACTTATCCTTCAGGTTAGACACTCTTTTGTAAGCCATCATAGGAGGATCTTTAAAGGCTGCAATATCAGGATTACAATTTTTAAGAACATTCCAGTGCTTATTAACAATTCTAGAAATCTCTTTACTGTAGGGGTTAAATTGTGTAACACATACCATGCGCTGATTTTTATCCTTTCTATTCTTATTGAAGGCTACTTCTTCTTTTATGATTCTCTCTTTTTCTATGTTGACTAGAGGGGCTGGATAACCCCTTTCCTTGAATCTTGTAGCCATTTCATTTAATCTTTGCTCTGCCAGCGCTTTGTCTGTTAATGGGGTTAAGTATACCCTATCTCACAGTGAGGGAAAAAATTGTCTTTCTTGATACTGTTGTATATAGGAACACTGATAGTCTATTGAATGTAGATTTACACAAGAAACCCACTGACAGAAACACTTTGTCATTTGATAGCTATCATCCAGACAGATTGAAAAATTTGCTACCACGTAGCCAGATGTTAAGGGTTAAAAGGATAGTAACCGACAAAGCGCTGGCAGATTCAAGGAAAGGGGTTAACCAGCCCCTCGAGTCAACATAGAAAAAGAGAGAATCATAAAAGAAGAAGTAGCCTTCAATAAGAATAGAAAGGATAAAAATCAGCGCATGGTATGTGTTACACAATTTAACCCCTACAGTAAAGAGATTTCTAGAATTGTTAATAAGCACTGGAATGTTCTTAAAAATTGTAATCCTGATATTGCAGCCTTTAAAGATCCTCCTATGATGGCTTACAAAAGAGTGTCTAACCTGAAGGATAAGTTAGTGAGGAGTGATGTAGGATCAAGTAAAACCCAGAAACAAACATACATCACTTCTAAGAATACAGGCACATTCCCATGTTTAGGATGTGCCAGCTGTAATGCTGTCATTAAGGGTAAAGAATTCCTTCACCCATTAACAGGGAAAAAGTTTAAAATTAAGGAACATTATACATGTGACTCATCCTTTGTTATCTATCTCATTAAGTGCCCATGTTCAAAAATCTATTTAGGGGAGACGACCAGAAAGGTGAGAGATAGGATGAGTCAGCACAGATCTAATATTCGCTGCAAGGATTTAAATGCTCCTGTTTCTTGTCATTTTATAGAAGCTGGTCATAGTATCAGCCAGCTTAGATGGCAAGTTATTGATAGTGTAGGTAGACTCCGTAGAGGAGGTAATAGGAAGCAGGTGCTAAAACAAAAGGAATCCTTCTGGATCCATAAATTAAATGCTATGGTCCCTATAGGTCTTAATAGGGAACTAGACTTTTCTGTGTTTCTGTAAATTATGGCATCTGTTCTATGTGAGTATTGTTTTTAGTGTAATCAATGGGTTAAGTGCACTTAGTTTTGTCTATATAGAAGTTAAAAGCATCAAAATAAATAGTTGTAATTAATAAAATGTAATGATTCCTATTCTCCACTAGGTGATGCTACAACACAAGTAATGTTCAATTGCTAGTAAAGGGTTAATTCTTTTCCCTATAAAGCATGTGCACACACCTGTTGAACCTATGCATGATTAAGGGAATGGATCCCGAAACGTTGCATTTTTAAATTTTTGTACCTGAATAAACATCTTTCATTTACTTGGTGCTGTGGATACTCTTTTCTCTTGTTAAGTGTATCCAGTCCACGGATCATCCATTACTTATGGGATATTAACTCCTCCCCAACAGGAAGTGCAAGAGGATTCACCCAGCAGAGCTGCTATATAGCTCCTCCCCTAACTGCCATTACCAGTCATTCTCTTGCACCCAACGAATAGATAGGATGTGTGAGAGGACTGTGGTGATTATACTTAGTTTCATACCTTCAATCAAAAGTTTGTTATTTTATAATAGCACCGGAGTGTGTTATTCCTTCTCTGGTAGAATTTGAAGAAGAATCTACCTGAGTTTTTACTATGATTTTAGCCGGCGTAGTTAAGATCATATTGCTGTTTCTCGGCCATCTGAGGAGAGGTAAACTTCAGATCAGGGGACAGCGGGCAGATTAATCTGCAAAGAGGTATGTAGCAGCTTATTATTTTCTGACAATGGAATTGATGAGAAAATTCTGCCATACCGATATAATGTAAACTCAGCCTTAAATGCAGTAGCAGCAACTGGTATCAGGCTGTCATGTATGTATATTTTACACTTCAGTATTCTGGGGAATGGCACTTCACTGGAATTATACTGTATGCATAAAACTTTAGCCTAATTTGCAGGGACTAGCAACAGGCTTTTTAATAACACTCAATTTATTAATGTTAAACGTTTTTTGCTGGCATGTAAAATCGTTTAATTTTCTGAGGTACTGGGTGAAAAAATGTTTTGGGCACTATTTTTTTCCACTTGGCAGTCGTTTTATTTAATTTATGACAGTTTACTGATCTCTCTCACTGTTATGTGTGAGGGGGAGGGACCTTTTTTGGCGCTTTTGCTACGCATCAAAAAATTCAGTCAGAAGTTTATTGTCTTCCCTGCATGATCCGGTTCATCTCTACAGAACTCAGGGGTCTTGTTTTGAGGGAGGTAATCACTCACAGCAGAGCTGTGAGATTGTAGTTGACTGTGATAAAAAAAAAACGTTTATTTCTGTATTTTTTTTTTTTTTTCTGCTATCAGGGTTAGTTATCCTTTGCTAATGGGAGCAATCCTTTGCTAAAATTGTGTTTTTTACAAAGATTTGATGCTATAACTTTTCAGTTTATTAATTTTCAACTGTCATAACTTTTTCTGTGCTTCTTATAGGCACAGTACGTTTTCATATTATAGTAAATTACTTGAAAAGTATTTCCAAGTTGCTAGTTTATTTGCTAGTGTGTTAAACATGTCTGATTCAGAGGAAGATATCTGTGCTATCTGTGCTATATGTGCTAAAGCCAAAGTGGAGCCCAATAGAAATTTATGTACTAACTGTATTGATACTACTTTAAATAAAAGTCAATCTGTACAAATTGAACATATTTCACCAAACAACGAGGGGAGAGTTATGCCGACTAACTCGCCTCACGTGTCAGTACCTGCATCTCCCGCTCGGGAGGTGCGTGATATTGTAGCGCCGAGTACATCTGGGCGGCCATTACAAATCACATTACAGGATATGGCTACTGTTATGACTGAAGTTTTGGCTAAATTACCAGAACTAAGAGGTAAGCGTGATCACTCTGGGGTGAGAACAGAGTGCGCTGATAATATTAGGGCCATGTCAGACACTGCGTCACAATTTGCAGAACATGAGGACGGAGAGCTTCATTCTGCGAGTGACGGTTCTGATCCAAACAAACTGGATTCAGATATTTCAAATTTTAAATTTAAGCTGGAAAACCTCCGTGTATTACTAGGGGAGGTGTTAGCGGCTCTGAATGATTGTAACACAGTTGCAATACCAGAGAAAATGTGTAGGTTGGATAAATATTTTGCGGTACCGGCGAGTACTGACGTTTTTTCCTATACCTAAGAGACTTACTGAAATTGTTACTAAGGAGTGGGATAGACCCGGTGTGCCGTTCTCACCCCCTCCGATATTTAGAAAGATGTTTCCAATAGACGCCACCACACGGGACTTATGGCAAACGGTCCCTAAGGTGGAGGGAGCAGTTTCTACTTTAGCTAAGCGTACCACTATCCCGGTGGAGGATAGCTGTGCCTTTTCAGATCCAATGGATAAAAAGTTAGAGGGTTACCTTAAGAAAATGGTTGTTCAACAAGGTTTTATATTGCAACCTCTTGCATGCATTGCGCCTGTCACGGCTGCAGCAGCATTTTGGTTTGAGTCTCTGGAAGAGACACTTGAATCAGCTCCATTAGATGAGATTACACACAAGCTTAAAGCCCTTAAGTTAGCTAACTCATTTATTTCAGATGCCGTAGTACATTTAACTAAACTTACGGCTAAGAATTCCGGATTCGCCATTCAGGCACGCAGAGCACTGTGGCTAAAATCCTGGTCAGCTGACGTTACTTCTAAATTGCTTAATATACCTTTCAAAGGGCAGACCTTATTCGGGCCCGGGTTGAAAGAAATTATCGCTGACATTACAGGAGGTAAAGGCCATGCCCTGCCTCAAGACAGAGCCAAACCTAAGGCTAGACAGTCTAATTTTCGTTCCTTTCGTAATTTCAAAGCAGGAGCAGCATCAACTTCCTCTGCACCAAAACAGGAAGGAGCTGTTGCTCGCTACAGACAAGGCTGGAGACCTAACCAGTCCTGGAACAAGGGCAAGCAGGCCAGGAAACCTGCTGCTGCCCCTAAGACAGCATGAATCGAGGGCCCCCGATCCGGGAACGGATCTAGTGGGGGGCAGACTTTCTCTCTTCGCCCAGGCTTGGGCAAGAGATGTCCAGGATCCCTGGGCGTTAGAGATCATATCTCAGGGATACCTTCTAGACTTCAAATTCTCTCCCCCAAGAGGGAGATTTCATCTGTCAAGGTTGTCAACAAACCAAATAAAGAAAGAGGCGTTTCTACGCTGCGTACAAGATCTTTTATTAATGGGAGTGATCCATCCGGTTCCGCGGTCGGAACAAGGACAAGGGTTTTACTCAAATCTGTTTGTGGTTCCCAAAAAAGAGGGAACTTTCAGGCCAATCTTGGATTTAAAGATCCTAAACAAATTCCTAAGAGTTCCATCGTTCAAAATGGAAACTATTCGGACAATTTTACCCATGATCCAAAAGGGTCAGTACATGACCACAGTGGATTTAAAGGATGCTTACCTTCACATACCGATTCACAAAGATCATTACCGGTATCTAAGGTTTGCCTTTCTAGACAGGCATTACCAGTTTGTAGCTCTTCCATTCGGATTGGCTACGGCTCCGAGAATCTTCACAAAGGTTCTGGGTGCTCTTCTGGCGGTACTAAGACCGCGAGGAATTGCGGTAGCTCCGTACCTAGACGACATTCTGATACAAGCTTCAAGCTTTCAAACTGCCAAGTCTCATACAGAGTTAGTTCTGGCATTTCTAAGGTCGCATGGATGGAAGGTGAACGAAAAGAAGAGTTCTCTCTTTCCACTCACAAGAGTTCCCTTCTTGGGGACTCTTATAGATTCTGTAGAAATGAAGATTTACCTGACAGAAGATAGGTTAACAAAGCTTCAAAATGCATGCCGTGTCCTTCATTCCATTCAACACCCGTCAGTAGCTCAATGCATGGAGGTGATCGGCTTAATGGTAGCAGCAATGGACATAGTACCCTTTGCACGCCTACATCTCAGACCGCTGCAATTGTGCATGCTAAGTCAGTGGAATGGGGATTACTCAGACTTGTCCCCTACTCTGAATCTGGATCAAGAGACCAGAAATTCTCTTCTATGGTGGCTTTCTCGGCCACATCTGTCCAGGGTGATGCCATTCAGCAGGCCGGACTGGACAATTGTAACAACAGACGCCAGCCTACTAGGTTGGGGCGCTGTCTGGAATTCTCTGAAGGCTCAGGGACAATGGAATCAGGAGGAGAGTCTCCTACCAATAAACATTCTGGAATTGAGAGCAGTTCTCAATGCCCTTCTGGCTTGGCCCCAGTTAACAACTCGGGGGTTCATCAGGTTTCAGTCGGACAACATCACGACTGTAGCTTACATCAACCATCAGGGAGGGACAAGAAGCTCCCTAGCAATGATGGAAGTATCAAAGATAATTCGCTGGGCAGAGTCTCACTCTTGCCACCTGTCAGCAATCCACATCCCGGGAGTGGAGAACTGGGAGGCGGATTTCTTAAGTCGTCAGACTTTTCATCCGGGGGAGTGGGAACTTCATCCGGAGGTCTTTGCCCAAATACTTCGACGTTGGGGCAAACCAGAGATAGATCTCATGGCGTCTCGACAGAACGCCAAGCTTCCTCGTTACGGGTCCAGATCCAGGGATCCGGGAGCGGTTCTGATAGATGCTTTGACAGCACCTTGGACCTTCGGGATGGCTTATGTGTTTCCACCCTTCCCGATGCTTCCTCGATTGATTGCCAGAATCAAACAGGAGAGAGCATCAGTGATTCTAATAGCGCCTGCATGGCCACGCAGGACTTGGTATGCAGATCTAGTGGACATGTCATCCTGTCCACCTTGGTCGCTACCTCTGAAACAGGACCTTCTGATCCAGGGTCCCTTCAAACATCAAAATCTAATTTCTCTGAAGCTGACTGCTTGGAAATTGAACGCTTGATTTTATCAAAACGTGGTTTTTCTGAGTCAGTTATTGATACCTTAATACAGGCTAGGAAGCCTGTTACCAGAAAGATTTACCATAAGATATGGCGCAAATACTTATATTGGTGCGAATCCAAGAGTTACTCATGGAGTAAGGTTAGGATTCCGAGGATATTGTCTTTTCTACAAGAAGGTTTAGAAAAGGGTTTATCCGCTAGTTCCTTAAAGGGACAGATTTCAGCTCTGTCCATTCTTTTACACAAACGTCTGTCAGAAGTTCCGGACGTTCAAGCTTTTTGTCAGGCTTTAGCTAGGATCAAGCCTGTGTTTAAAACTGTTGCTCCACCATGGAGTTTGAACTTAGTTCTTAATGTTTTACAGGGGGTTCCGTTTGAACCCCTTCATTCCATTGATATCAAGTTGTTATCTTGGAAAGTTCTGTTTTTAATGGCGATTTCCTCGGCTCGAAGAGTCTCTGAGTTATCTGCCTTACATTGTGATTCTCCTTATCTGATTTTTCATTCAGACAAGGTAGTTCTGCGTACTAAACCTGGGTTCCTACCTAAGGTGGTCACTAACAGGAATATCAATCAAGAGATTGTGGTTCCATCTTTGTGTCCTAATCCTTCTTCGAAAAAGGAACGTCTGCTACACAATCTAGATGTAGTCCGTGCCCTGAAATTTTATCTACAGGCAACTAAGGATTTTCGACAAACGTCTTCCCTGTTTGTCGTTTATTCTGGTCAGAGGAGAGGTCAAAAAGCTTCGGCTACCTCTCTCTCCTTTTGGCTTCGTAGCATAATACGGTTAGCCTATGAGACTGCTGGACAGCAGCCTCCTGAAAGAATTACAGCACATTCTACTAGAGCTGTGGCTTCCACTTGGGCCTTTAAGAATGAGGCTTCTGTTGAACAGATTTGCAAGGCTGCAACTTGGTCTTCTCTTCATACTTTTTCCAAATTTTACAAATTTGACACTTTTGCTTCTTCGGAGGCTGTTTTTGGGAGAAAGGTTCTTCAGGCAGTGGTTCCTTCCGTATAAAGAGCCTGCCTGTCCCTCCCGTCATCCGTGTACTTTAGCTTTGGTATTGGTATCCCATAAGTAATGGATGATCCGTGGACTGGATACACTTAACAAGAGAAAACATAATTTATGCTTACCTGATAAATTTATTTCTCTTGTAGTGTATCCAGTCCACGGCCCGCCCTGTCACTTTAAGGCAGGTAATTTTTCCATTAAACTACAGTCACCACTGCACCCTATGGTTTTCCTTTCTCTGCATGTTTTCGGTCGAATGACTGGTAATGGCAGTTAGGGGAGGAGCTATATAGCAGCTCTGCTGGGTGAATCCTCTTGCACTTCCTGTTGGGGAGGAGTTAATATCCCATAAGTAATGGATGATCCGTGGACTGGATACACTACAAGAGAAATAAATTTATCAGGTAAGCATAAATTATGTTTTCATTGGAATACTGAGAGGAAGGCAGTCTCCTCTATCCCACCGGTCACCATAAACCCTGAGATGAAAAGGGAATTAGGGAATTAAGGTGCTGTTTGTGCATTGTTTGGTGCTATATCCTTTACTTGTGGGATATTATCCTCCTGCTAACAGGAAGTGGCAAAGAGCACCACCGCAGGGCTGTCTATATAGCTCCTCCCTTGACTCCACCCCCCCCAGTCATTCTCTTTGCCTACACTAAGTAATAGGAAGGGTAAAGTGAAAGAGGTGATAAGAATATTAATCAGGAAATTGTTGTTCCTTCTCTGTGTCCTAACCCTTCTTCTAAGAAGGAGCATCTGTTACATAACTTGGACGTGGTTCGTGCCTTGAAGTTTTACTTGCAAGCGACCAAGGATTTCCGTCAAACATCTTCTCTGTTTGTTGTCTATTCTGGAAAGTGTAGAGGTCAAAAAGCTACGGCTACCTCTCTTTCTTTTTGGCTGAAAAGCATCATCCGTTTGGTATACGAGACTGCTGGACAGCAGCCTCCTGAAAAAAATACAGCTCATTCTACTAGAGCGGTGGCTTCCACATGGGCTTTTAAAAACGATGCTTCTGTTGAACAGATTTGTAAGGCTGCGACTTGGTCTTCCCTTCATACTTTTTCCAAATTTTCCAAATTTGATACTTTTACTTCTTCTGAGGCTTTTTTTGGGAGAAAAGTTCTTCAAGCAGTGGTGCTTTCTGTTTAGGTATCTGTCTTGTCCCTCCCGTTCATCTGTGTCTTCTAGCTTTGGTATTGTATCCCACAAGTAAAGGATGAATCCGTGGACTCGTCGTATCTTATAGAAGAAAAGGAAATTTATGCTTACCTGATAAATTGATTTCTTCCAAGATACGACGAGTCCACGGCCCACCCTGTCAATTTAAGACAGATTATATTTTTTGGTTTAAAACTTCAGTCACCTCTGCACCTTTTAGTTTCTCCTTTTTCTTCCTATACCTTCGGTCGAATGACTGGGGGGTGGAGTCAAGGGAGGAGCTATATAGACAGCTCTGCTGTGGTGCTCTTTGCCACTTCCTGTTAGCAGGAGGATAATATCCCACAAGTAAGGATGAATCCGTGGACTCGTCGTATCTTAGAAGAAATCAATTTATCAGGTAAGCATAAATTTCCTTTTTTAGTAGTATAGTACCTTTTAACCCCTTAATGACCAGACCATTTTTCAATTTTCTTACCCTTAATGACAAAGGCTATTTTTACATTTCTGCGGTGTTTGGGTTTAGCTGTAATTTTCCTCTTACTCATTTACTGTACCCACACATATTATATACCGTTTTTCTCGCCATTAAATGGACTTTCTAAAGATACCATTATTTTCATCATATCTTATAATTTCCTATAAAAAAATTATAAAATATGAGGAAAAAATTGAAAAAAACACACTTTTTCTAACTTTGACCCCCAAAATCTGTTACACATCTACAATCACCAAAAAACACCCATGCTAAATAGTTTCTAAATTTTGTCCTGAGTTTAGAAATACCCAATGTTTACATGTTCTTTACTTTTTTTGTAAGTTATAGGGCCATAAATACAAGTAGCACTTTGCTATTTCCAAACCACTTTTTTTCAAAATTAGCGCTAGTTACATTGGAACCCTGATATCTGTCAGGAAAACCTGAATAACCCTTGACATGTATATATTTTTTTTAGAAGACAACTCAAAGTATTGATCTAGGCCCATTTTGGTATATTTCATGCCACCATTTCACCACCAAATGTCATCAAATAAAAAAAAAAGTTCACTTTTTCACAAATTTTGTCACAAACTTTAGGTTTCCCACTGAAATTATTTACAAACAGCTTCTGCAATTAAGGCACAAATGGTTGTAAATGCTTCTTTGGGATCCCCTTTGTTCAGAAATAGCAGACTTATATGGCTTTGGGGTTGCTTTTTGGTAATTAGAAGGCCGCTAAATGCTGCTGCGCACCACACGTAAATTATGCCCAGCAGTGAAGGGGTTAATTAGGTAGGTTGTAGGGAGCTTGCATGGTTAATTTTAGCTTTAGGGTAGTGTAGTAGACAACCCCAAGTATTGATCTAGGCCCATTTTGATATATTTTATGCCACTATTTTACCGCCAAATGCGAGCAAACAATTAAAAAAAAATTCATTTTTCACAATTTTAGGTTTCTCACTGAAAGTATTTACAAACAGCTTGTGCTATTATGGCACAAATTGTTGTAAAAGCTTCTTTGGGATCCCCTTTGTTCAGAAATAGCAGACATATATGGCTTTGGTGTTGCTTTTTGGTAATTAGAAGGCCGCTAAATGCTGCTGCGCACCACACGTAAATTATGCCCAGCAGTGAAGGGGTTAATTAGGTAGGTTGTAGGGAGCTTGCAGGGTTAATTTTAGCTTTAGGGTAGAGATCAGCCTCCCACCTGACACATCCCACCCCCTGATCCCTCCCAAACAGCTCTCTTCCCTCCCCCACCCCACAATTGTCCCCGCCATCTTAAGTACTGGCAGAAAGTCTGCCAGTACTAAATAAAAGGAGTTTTTCTTTTTTTTTAATAAAAAAAAATAAAATGTTTTAGCTGTGATGGACCCCTGCCTTAGCCCCAACCTCCATGATCCCCCCCCCAGCTCTCTAACACTCTCCCCTACCTATTTGCCGCCATCTTGGGTACTGGCAGCTGTCTGCCAGTACCCAATTTGCCCCCAAAAACAAAAGTATCTTTTTCTCTTTTTGCAATTATTAATATTTTCTGTAGTGTAGCAGCCCCCCACAATACCCCAACCCCCTCCCCCTCCCAGATGCTTATATATTTATATTTTTAAAATCTTTTTTCCCCCCTCTTCCCTCCTCATTGGTGTCATTGGCCAGCTAATCGCGCGCGCACGCGCGCCCCCGTACGCTCCCGGCGTGCACATTGCACTTACAGGAACCGGATGCCGGGTAGCGATGGGCCGCCCACCCGCCTCCCTGTTATGCTCCCACCCACCAACGAACCGGCACCATCGCTACCGGTGCAGAGAGGGCCACAGAGTGGCTCTCTCTGCATCGGAGTCTTCTAAAAAGGTATTGCAGGATGCCTCCATATGGAGGCATCACTGCAATACCCTGAGAGCTGCTGGAAGCGATTGCGATCGCTTCCAGCACTCTCTTAGACAACTGACTTACCAGGTACATCTATTGTCATTAACTGGTTGTTAATGCATGACGTACCTGGTACGTCAGTTGTCATTAAGGGGTTAAATTATACTTTTTTTCTGCAGTATTGAAAAATACATTTTTGCCAATTGATTTAGGCAGTTTTCGTCTTTTATTCCAACAGGTTCAGATCGATCCTTCTGGAACGTTTTATGCCACCAGCTGCGCCAATAAGAATATCTGCATATATGATTTGCAATCCGGAGAGTGTTTGGCTACCGTATATGGGCACTCAGGTTTTTTCATTTTTGTAATTTAGTTTGTAGAATGTTTCTATACATTATCCTCCCAAATGTTAAAGGGACAGTCTACACCTGGGTAATCTTAAAATCTTACCTTGAATTAATCTGCAACTAACCTCCTGCACCCTTTCTATATCATGCAGCAGGAACGGTAAAATAGTTATTTTAAAATTAATATTGTTTCTGCCGACTTTGAAATGGCTGCCAAGCTCCACCCACTAATGACATAACAATCTGGGCTGCATATGGTGTCCAATCACAAAAGGTTCACTAGTTTAATTCAACAGACTTTCAATGCCATTCAGCAGAGAGCCTAGATGCAGCCCAGATTGTGATGTTGCTGAGTTTTCCCAACATTCAGTTCAGCCGAATTTCGTTCATGTGGGCATTTGTTTGGGGTAAATATCGGGTGCTGATTCGTTACCGCTATTTCTCCAACATAGGTGTGTCCGGTCCACGGCGTCATCCTTGTGGGATATTCTCTTCCCCAACAGGAAATGGCAAAGAGCCCAGCAAAGCTGGTCACATGATCCCTCCTAGGCTCCGCCTACCCCAGTCATTCTCTTTGCCGTTGCACAGGCAACATCTCCACGGAGATGGCTAAGAGTTTTTTGGTGTTTAAATGTAGTTTTTATTCTTCAATCAAGAGTTTGTTATTTTAAAATAGTGCTAGTATGTACTATTTACTCTGAAACAGAAAAGAGATGAAGATTTCTGTTTGTAAGAGGAAAATGATTTTAGCAACCGTTACTAAAATCGATGGCTGTTTCCACACAGGACTGTTGAGATGAATTAACTTCAGTTGGGGGAAACAGTGGGCAGACTTTTGCTGCTTGAGGTATGACACATTTCTAACAAGACTTGGTAATGCTGGAAGCTGTCATTTTCCCTATGGGAACCGGTAAGCCATTTTCTTAGTTTAGTATAAGAATAAAGGGCTTCACAAGGGCTTTAAAGACTGGTAGACATTTTTCTGGGCTAAAACGATTACTTTATAAGTATATTTAGTGGATTATAACTATAAATAGTTCTTTTAATCTTGGGGATGTGTTAAAAAAACGGCAGGCACTGTATTGGACACCTTTTTTCACTGGGGGCCTTTTCTAGTCATAGGCAGAGCCTCATTTTCGCGCCACTAATGCGCAGTTGTTTTTGGAAAGCAAGGCATGCAGATGCATGTGTGAGGAGATAAGAACCACTGAAAAAGCTTATTGAAGGCGTCATTTGGTATCGTATTCCCCTCTGGGCTTGGTTGGGTCTCAGCAAAGCAGATACCAGGGACTGTATAGGGGTTAAATGTAAAAACTGCTCCGGTTCCGTTATTTTAAGAGTTAAAGCTTTCAAATTTGGTGTGCAATACTTTTAAGGCTTTAAGACACTGTGGTGAAATTTTTGTGAATTTTGAACAATTCCTTCATACTTTTTCACATATTCAGTAATAAAGTGTGTTCAGTTTAAAATTTAAAGTGACAGTAACGGTTTTGTTTTAAAACGTTTTTTGTGCTTTGTTATCAAGTTTATGCCTGTTAACATGTCTGAACCATCAGATAGACGATGTTCTGTATGTTTGGAAGCCAAGGTTCCTCCCCATTTAAATATATGTGATGAATGTGACATAGTGTCCAAACAAAGTAGGGACAATGATGCCACTGATAATGATGTTGCCCAAAATGATTCCTCAAGTGAGGGGAGTAAGCATGGTACTGCATCATCCCCTTCTGTGTCTACACCAGTCTTGCCCACACAAGAGGCCCCTAGTACATCTAGTGCGCCAATCCTTCTTACTATGCAACAATTAACGGCTGTAATGGATAATTCTATTAAAAACATTTTGTCCAAAATGCCCACTTATCAGAGAAAGCGCGATTGCTCTGTTTTAGATACTGAAGAGCATGAGGACGCTGATGATAATGGTTCTGACATACCCTCACACCAATCTGAAGGGGCCAGGAGGGAGGTTTTGTCTGAGGGAGAAATTTCAGATTCAGGAAAAATTTCTCAACAAGCTGAACCTGATGTTATTACTTTTAAATTTAAATTAGAACATCTCCGCGCTCTGCTTAAGGAGGTGTTATCTACTCTGGATGATTGTGACAATTTGGTCATTCCAGAGAAATTATGTAAGATGGACAAGTTCCTAGAGGTCCCGGTGCCCCCCGATGCTTTTCCTATACCCAAGCGGGTGGCGGACATTGTAAATAAGGAATGGGAAAGGCCCGGCATACCTTTTGTTCCTCCCCCTATATTTAAAAAATTATTTCCTATGGTCGACCCCAGAAAGGACTTATGGCAGACAGTCCCCAAGGTCGAGGGGGCGGTTTCTACTCTAAACAAACGCACTACTATCCCTATAGAAGATAGTTGTGCTTTCAAAGATCCTATGGATAAAAAATTAGAGGGTTTGCTTAAAAAGATGTTTGTTCAGCAAGGTTACCTTCTACAACCAATTTCATGCATTGTTCCTGTCACTACAGCAGCGTGTTTCTGGTTCGAAGAACTAGAAAAGTCGCTCAATAAAGACTCTTCGTATAAAGAGGTTATGGACAGAGTTCAAGCACTTAAATTGGCTAACTCTTTTATCTTAGACGCCACTTTGCAATTAGCTAGATTAGCGGCGAAAAATTCAGGTTTTGCTATTGTGGCGCGCAGAGCGCTTTGGCTAAAGTCTTGGTCAGCGGATGTGTCCTCCAAGAACAAATTGCTTAACATCCCTTTCAAAGGTAAAACGCTGTTTGGCCCTGACTTGAAAGAGATTATTTCAGACATCACTGGGGGAAAGGGCCACGCCCTTCCTCAGGATAGGTCTTTTAAGGCTAAAAATAAGCCAAATTTTCGTCCCTTTCACAGAAACGGACCAGCCTCAAATTCTACACCCTCTAAGCAAGAGGGTAATAGTTCTCAAACCAAACCAGCCTGGAGACCGATGCAAGGCTGGAACAAGGTTAAGCAGGCCAAGAAACCTGCCACTGCTACTAAAACAGCATGAAGTGTTGGCCCCCGATCCGGGATCGGATCTGGTGGGGGGCAGACTCTCTCTCTTTGCTCAGGCTTGGGCAAGAGATGTTCAGGATCCTTGGGCGCTAGAAATAGTTTCTCAAGGTTATCTCCTGGAATTCAAGGAACTACCCCCAAGGGGGAGGTTCCACAGGTCTCAATTGTCTTCAACCCAAATAAAAAGACAGGCATTCTTACATTGTGTAGAAGACCTGTTAAGAATGGGAGTGATTCATCCTGTTCCATTAGGAGAACAAGGGATGGGGTTTTACTCCAATCTGTTCATAGTTCCCATAAAAGAAGGAACATTCAGACCAATTTTAGATCTCAAGATTCTAAACAAATTTCTCAGGGTTCCATCGTTCAAGATGGAAACCATTCGAACAATTCTTCCTACCATCCAGGAAGGTCAATTCATGACCACGGTGGATTTAAAGGATGCGTATCTACATATTCCTATCCACAAGGAACATCATCGGTTCCTAAGGTTCGCCTTTCTGGACAAGCATTACCAGTTTGTGGCACTTCCATTCGGATTAGCCACTGCTCCAAGGATTTTCACAAAGGTACTAGGGTCCCTTCTAGCGGTGCTAAGACCAAGGGGCATTGCAGTAGTACCTTACTTGGACGACATACTGATTCAAGCGTCGTCTCTGTCAAAAGCAAAGGCTCATACGGACATTGTCCTAGCCTTTCTCAGATCTCACGGGTGGAAAGTGAACAAAGAAAAAAGTTCTCTGTCCCCGTCAACAAGAGTTCCCTTCTTGGGAACAATAATAGACTCCTTAGAAATGAAGATTTTTCTGACAGAGGCCAGAAAGTTAAAACTTCTAAGCTCTTGTCAAGTACTTCATTCTGTTCTTCTTCCTTCCATAGCGCAGTGCATGGAAGTAATAGGTTTGATGGTTGCGGCAATGGACATAGTTCCTTTTGCACGAATTCATCTAAGACCATTACAACTGTGCATGCTCAGACAGTGGAATGGGGATTATACAGACTTGTCTCCGACGATCCAAGTAGATCAAAGAACCAGAGATTCACTCCGTTGGTGGCTGAACCTGGACAACCTGTCACAGGGAATGAGCTTCCGCAGACCAGAGTGGGTCATTGTCACGACCGACGCCAGTCTGGTGGGCTGGGGCGCGGTCTGGGAACCCCTGAAAGCTCAGGGTCTATGGTCTCGGGAAGAATCTCTTCTCCCGATAAACATTCTGGAACTGCGAGCGATATTCAATGCTCTCAAAGCTTGGCCTCAACTAGCAGAGGCCAAATTCATAAGGTTTCAATCAGACAACATGACGACTGTTGCATATATCAACCATCAGGGGGGAACAAGGAGTTCCCTGGCGATGGAGGAAGTGACCAAAATAATTCAATGGGCGGGGAATCACTCCTGCCACTTGTCTGCAATCCACATCCCAGGAGTGGAAAATTGGGAAGCGGATTTTCTGAGTCGTCAGACTTTCCATCCGGGGGAGTGGGAACTCCATCCGGAAATCTTTGCCCAAATAACTCAATTATGGGGCATTCCAGACATGGACCTGATGGCGTCTCGTCAGAACTTCAAGGTTCCTTGCTACGGGTCCAGATCCAGGGATCCCAGGGCGACTCTAGTAGATGCACTGATAGCGCCTTGGACCTTCAACCTAGCTTATGTATTCCCACCGTTCCCTCTCATTCCCAGGCTGGTAGCCAGGATCAATCAGGAGAGGGCTTCAGTGATCTTGATAGCTCCTGCGTGGCCACGCAGAACTTGGTATGCAGACCTGGTGAATATGTCATCGGCTCCACCATGGAAGCTACCTTTGAGACAGGACCTTCTTGTTCAAGGTCCATTCGAACATCCGAATCTGGCTTCACTCCAACTGACTACTTGGAGATTGAACGCTTGATTTTATCAAAGCGTGGGTTTTCAGATTCTGTCATTGATACTCTTGTTCAGGCTAGAAAGCCTGTAACTAGGAAAATTTACCATAAAATATGGAAAAAATATATTTGTTGGTGTGAATCTAAAGGATTCCCATGGAACAAGATAAAAATTCCTAAGATTCTATCCTTTCTACAGGAGGGTTTGGAGAAAGGATTATCTGCAAGTTCTTTGAAGGGACAGATTTCTGCTTTATCTGTTTTACTTCACAAAAAACTGGCGGCTGTGCCAGATGTTCAAGCTTTTGTTCAGGCTCTGGTTAGAATCAAGCCTGTTTACAAACCTTTGACTCCTCCTTGGAGTCTCAATTTAGTTCTTTCAGTTCTTCAAGGGGTTCCGTTTGAACCCTTACATTCCGTAGATATTAAGTTACTATCTTGGAAAGTTTTGTTTTTGGTTGCAATTTCTTCTGCTAGAAGAGTTTCAGAGTTATCTGCTCTGCAGTGTTCTCCTCCTTATCTGGTGTTCCATGCAGATAAGGTGGTTTTGCGTACTAAACCTGGTTTTCTTCCGAAAGTTGTTTCTAACAAAAACATTAACTAGGAGAAAGTTGTGCCTTCTTTGTGTCCGAATCCAGTTTCAAAGAAGGAACGTTTGTTACACAATTTGGATGTAGTTCGTGCTCTAAAATTCTATTTAGAGGCTACAAAGGATTTCAGGCAAACATCTTCTTTGTTTGTTGTTTATTCTGGTAAAAGGAGAGGTCAAAAAGCAACTTCTACCTCTCTCTCTTTTTGGCTTAAAAGCATCATCCGATTGGCTTATGAGACTGCCGGACGGAAGCCTCCTGAAAGAATCACAGCTCACTCCACTAGGGCTGTGGCTTCCACATGGGCCTTCAAGAACGAGGCTTCTGTTGATCAGATATGTAAGGCAGCGACTTGGTCTTCACTGCACACTTTTACCAAATTTTACAAATTTGATACTTTTGCTTCTTCTGAGGCTATTTTTGGGAGAAAGGTTTTGCAAGCCGTGGTGCCTTCCATCTAGGTGACCTGATTTGCTCCCTCCCATCATCCGTGTCCTAAAGCTTTGGTATTGGTTCCCACAAGTAAGGATGACGCCGTGGACCGGACACACCTATGTTGGAGAAAACAGAATTTATGCTTACCTGATAAATTACTTTCTCCAACGGTGTGTCCGGTCCACGGCCCGCCCTGGTTTTTTTAATCAGGTCTGATGAATTATTTTCTCTAACTACAGTCACCACGGTATCATATGATTTCTCCTATGCATATTCCTCCTTTACGTCGGTCGAATGACTGGGGTAGGCGGAGCCTAGGAGGGATCATGTGACCAGCTTTGCTGGGCTCTTTGCCATTTCCTGTTGGGGAAGAGAATATCCCACAAGTAAGGATGACGCCGTGGACTGGACACACCGTTGGAGAAAGTAATTTATCAGGTAAGCATAAATTCTGTTTTCCAATAAGAACAGCAAATACATGCAACTCATTTTAACAAAAATCTTACATTATAGAATTTGAACAATTAAAAGAACCTATATTTTAATGCTAACATAAAATACAACAATCTGATTGAATTTGAACACTCCCAGATGGGTTATATTAATGGGTCACCTACAAAACATTTATGCAAAGAAAAATCTAGTGTACGTTGTCCCTTTAAACAGCGTAACAGTAAGTTAAGAACAATAATGCAATATTTACATGTTCTAACAGTTCCATTTATTTGATTATTTATTGCATCAATGCAGCCCTTATATTTTTGTGACTTTATTTTTTTTTTCTATTTACACAGATCTAGTGACTGATATGAAATTCACCTATGACTGTAAACAGTTGATCACTGTATCTGGAGACAGGTATGCCTTGTTCATTTTGTTTTATGTTTCTTAAAGGGACAGTCTAGGCCAAAATAAACTTTCATGATTCAGATAGAGCATGTCATTTTAAACAATTTTCCAATTTACTTTTATCACCAATTTTGCTTTGTTCTCTAGGTATTCTTAGTTGAAAGCTTAACCTAGGAGGTTCATATGCTAATTTCTTAGACCTTGAAGCCCACCTCTTTCAGATTGCGTTTTAACAGTTTTTCACCACTAGAGGGTGTTAGTTCACGTATTTCATATAGATAACACTGTGCTCGTGCACGAGAAGTTATCTGGGAGCAGGCACTGTTTGGCTAGACTGCAAGTCTGTCAAAAGAACTGAAAAAGGGGCAGTTTGCTGAGGCTTAGATACAAGATAATCACAGAGGTTAAAAGTATATTATTATAACTGTGTTAGTTATACAAAACTGGGAAATGGGTAATAAAGGGATTATCTATCTTTTAAAACCATAAAAATTCTGGTGTAGACTGTCCCTTTAACATTTGCATTTCTAAATATAGCAGCAAGGAACTCTTACTCTGGTGAAAATCCAGATCTTATTGTGTCGCACTTTGAAAAGAAGATATGTCTCCAAAAAGAGCTGAATGCTGCGAGTAGCCGTCGTATTCTGCAATCAGATCCTCTCGAATTATCTGAATGCTCACATCTAGTTTCTAACTTGTTTTCAGCAATATGCTTTTAATAAGACTATGCAAAACAATGCAAATGTTACTGCGTCTACTCCGGCAAAAAGTCCTTGTTGGCTCCTACAAATATCGCAAGTAGTGGACGGAGTTTGTGAATTTAAAAACAATTGCATCAAGCAAGATGTTACTGTATTCTGAAAGTTTTTCCATTGGTTTACTTATTTATTACAAGACTACAAAAGCAATTGCAGTTTGTTGTTACCAGTTTAACCGAAAGGTTCTGTAATAAAGGGTACCATAAACTGACATGAGCTCCTTACTGCTTATACTGCTTGCCATTATATTTATATATACCTTGTCTCAGCTACTATCTGCAGACTGACTCCAATTATGTGTTGCAGTTGTGTGTTTATCTGGCAGCTTGATCCTGAAATGACTGCGTGCATGCAGCAGCGTTTAAAAGATATTACATCACTGGAGAACCCTGAGATCCCTTGCGAGGACGGCAGCCCAATTAACATATGGTACTTTCAGTACAGTATTTTAAAGTCAAATATTAACTAGTTAGTTTTTAAGTTTAGAATTCTAAAACCATGCAAATATTCTGTAATTAGGATCAGTGTTCCCTCTAAGGCCAGTTTTCTGTGCGGCCCAGCAATGAAATAGTTAATTAGGTAACCACACCCTGCAATTAGCAAACACTGCACAATGCAGAATTAAAGGTATGGTTCTCTTGTTAACTGTTTCACTGCTGGGCCGCACACAAAACTGGCCTTAGGGGGAACACTGATTAGGATCACATATTGTAACTATAGATTATTAATGTTTGTGTTGGTCAAAACTGTCAACTCAATAGAGGCTTTGTTTGCTACTGGTTTCAGTCTCTGTTTCGCAACTTGATGTTTATACTGTACACCTTCTGATACTCCTGTTTTCTGCCATATTGTTCCTACAGCTTGTTAATTACCTTTTACAGCCTTTGATAGAACTTGTTTATAAGTGTTAAGTCAAAGATATGGGCTTATTTTCCATTTCTGTTTTACGAGTTATCGGAAGATTTTAAAGCGTCAACAGTAAGATTGTATTATTCTGTGTCAAAATACTGTATGTCCAGAATTGACAATCCACAAGTGTGCACAAAATACATTTTGGCATCGTCCAGTGATTTCAAGATCATTCTGTGATTTAATAGTAATAGTTTGAGATAAAGTTATAAGGATGGCTTAGCTCAACAAGATCACATTGACAAATGTCACAGAAAAGTAGATCCGATTTCACTACAATCTGTGCAACTTTTTTTTTTCCCCCAGTGGAAATACTTTCTTGGTAAAATTTCTCGAGGACCTAAATTTAAGTACTTGCACTGTTGAATCTGCAGAACAGTCAACACCTTTAAGAGACAGCTTTGAGGCAGGTATGTATTTGTACAGTACCACCTTTTTTAGCGATAATATTAATGTTTTAACACTATTACGAACTTCTGTGACTCGTAGCCACCACTTGAAATTCCACCTGTATTCTAATGCCTTTTTTTTTTTTTTTCCCCTAATTTAAAAAGAAGATGCACCGTTGCTTCAGACTAATGGGAAAATGCCTTTATGGGTGAAAAAATTGGTAAGCTCTGCTTTTTGTTTGTGTAGTGTTATGAAATAAACAAATAACATTAAGATTTTATCTTAGCTCATCAGAGTTACATCCACCAGAAACTGACCCTTCAATTATAGGCCAGACTGACTAACCAAACCTGAATCCTTAGGTAGATATACACATTGGGGGTATTGTCCAGAATACCATCCACCTTTTGCAAATGAGCATTGAGTACACACATGGCTATGCTTTGGATAAGTAAGGCTGTTCTTTAACGGAAAATAAGTTTTGGACACTACTTTGCCTGCAACACCTCATACAAAATATAGACTCATGAACACCCTCTACTATTCTTCTGTAAGAAAGACAGTACGGCTACTTATTGGCCATACCACTCGCTAAGCAAGAGCAGAATAAAGTGGCACAGGGCAGCCAGACATTGAAGGGGGTAAGTACAACAGCGGGTTAAATAAATAGGTTACATGCAAATGGACAGTTAATTAAAACATTTATTTACAATGTATTGGCTAGCTATATTGTAGTTTACTATCCATTTTATGTTAAAATACAAATTATACCAATGGATGATACTGGTGTATTTTAAAGATCCTATGGACTGGAAAATGCAAACAGATTTAAAGAGAGCTTTTTAATTCAAAATGCAGTTGATTTTCTGCTTTCTAGCTATTTCTTCTATAACTAAAGCTGCAGAATGTTTGGCAGCAGATCTGGACAGGTGATATGCCAGCTAATACAGTTGTCAAAAGAGCACTTTAATTTAAACATTGGGTAGCAAGTTTTTTTTTTTTTTTTTTTTTTTTTTAAATATTTATAAACCTGATTTTAAGCTTTCGTATTAAACTGTAAGATTTGATAAGATAATGTGCTTTTATCCCTCATATTCTATGCTCTAGGAACAAGGCAAAGAGTATATTCCTACCAGCAAGACACCGTATACTTATCAGCCGCGTGGGCGTTGGGCAAAGAGCGATAACCTCAACATAGTAAAGATTTTGGAAAGCAAATTTCAGAATGATTATAATTCTCCAAGCTCTGACAAATCAGAGACTAGCCTTACAGAAGATCAGCTAGAGTGTATGGAACCCAAAAACCTGCAACATCTCTTGGAGGTTAGAAATCTTTATGCTTTTAATGAACTTTAAACTGTAAAAGTAGAATTGAACTCTAGTCTTCAAATACCTCTGACATACCAGATATTCCCAATTTCATTCAATAAAGTCCAGTTGGATTTATTTTTAGAGATCTTTTAATCCAGGTTTGTGCGCAGCCTTTGGATTAAAACTGGGCATGTGTGATCTAAACTATATTGTAACATTTTACTACTAGTCTACTTTTGAATACTAAATTTCTTTTCTTTTACAAGATACGATGAGTCCACGGATTTCATCCTTACTTGTGGGATATTGCCTCCTGGTCAGCAGGAGGAGGCAAAGAGCACCACAGCAGAGCTGTATATATAGCTCCTCCCTTCCCTCCCACCCCAGTCATTCTCTTTGCCTGTGTTAGTGATAGGAAGAGGTAAAGTGAGGTGTTAGTTTAGATTCTTTAATCAAGAGTTTAGATTCTTCAATCAAGAGTTTATTATTTTAAAAGTAGTGCTGATAGTGCTGCTTTGTTCTGGGGTGTAGCCTAGACCAGATCAGTCTCTTCAGTAAAAAAAAGAGAAGCATTTGGTGGCTTTAAAGCAATGGGAACTTGTGGGACAAAATTCTCACTGCGCCTCCCATCTACTGTTGCTGCCCTATGCGGGGGAAAAAAAATCTGAGGTATATTACTCAGTATTTTCCTTGTCATCCTCAGGTCCATGTGAGCAGTTGGACTTCACACGCCTGGGAGCTGCCTTTGCTGTTGGCAGATGGGAGGTAAGTGCCATTTTTTATTTCTGAGCATGGACAGAAAACTCAGAAGCAGTCGGTCACTCACTGGGTAACTGGGAAGCCCTTAGAAACTCATGGGCTCTTTCTTCAGGTATGTGAGACAGCACATGTCCCATGTGTGTACTTTACATTTATATAGTATCAAGGAGACAGTAACAGAGACAGTAACGTTTAACATGGCCACATTTGAGCTTAGACTCTTTAAGGAGGCCTCATATGAGACAGTAACGTTCTCCCGGCGGTTACTTTAAGCACCATGCCGCCCGGGAGATGACTGATGGTATTTCCCTAAGAGGGTATGCTTACACAGTAAAGCATCGCTGGAGGACTTGCCAGTATAACGTTTTCTCCTTGTTACTGAGAATTTCAGTTTTCAGATGGAATGGGTGCCTTAGGCATTATATTTACCAGACTGTTTCCCATGGTCGTGTCAGCTAAAAGGCTGAATGATATTCCTTTGGGGGGAAGGAGTAGTTTCCATCACTACGTGAACTTCTATTCCCTTAGAGGATAGTTCTAATGGACTAAAATTCGTTATGGGCCTCACACCAGGGTTTACAATGGCAGCCATCTGTGTACTTAGCTACCGTCACTGGTGTGACGGCATATTGGCTAATTCTTTTATTTAATTTTCTTCCCTTCCAGTTATCAAATTGGGAGCGTAGGTGGCTCTGTTCCAGCTCTTGGTACCTTATGGTTAGAGCCCTGTTTTTATGGCTATGTGTTCTATGACTAAGCCTTTGGTGAACGCATGGCCTGCTGTTGAATCAAAGACAGCATGGGGAACATGCTCCGGTCCGGGATGGATCTTGTAGGGGGCTGCCTTCCGTTTTCGCTCTGGTTTGTTTTGATCATATAGGAGATGGCATCGGTGTTTCTCCCCGCTTCTGCGTGGTCTCGCAGGCTTTGGTATGCTAATCTGCTGACCGCTTCATCTCTGTAGCCTTGAACTCATCCGTTGAGTTGGAATTTCTTCTTCGCCCTCTAGTTTCTTTGAAGCTGATTGCTTGGGGGCTGGACGTTTGTGCTATGCCAGCGAGTTTTCTTTGATTTGGTCATAGAGACCTTAATTCAGGCATGTAAGCCTGTTACTTGGAAGATTTCTCTTGTTAAGTGTATCCAGTCCACGGATCATCCATTACTTGTGGGATATTCTCCTTCCCAACAGGAAGTTGCAAGAGGATCACCCACAGCAGAGCTGCTATATAGCTCCTCCCCTAACTGTCATATCCAGTCATTCTCTTGCAAGCCTCAACCAAGATGGAGGTCGTAAGAGGAGTGTGGTGTTTTATACTTAGTTTATTCTTCAATCAAAAGTTTGTTATTTTTAAATGGTACCGGAGTGTACTGTTTATCTCAGGCAGTATTTAGAAGAAGTATCTGCCTGCGTTTTCTATGATCTTAGCAGAAGTAACTAAGATCCATGGCTGTTCTCACATATTCTGAGGAGTGAGGTAACTTCAGAGAGGGAATGGCGTGCAGGTTTTCCTGCAATAAGGTATGTGCAGTTAATATATTTCTAGGGATGGAATTTGCTAGAAAATGCTGCTGATACTGAACTAATGTAAGTAAAGCCTTAAATGCAGTGAGAGCTACTGGTATCAGGCTTATTAATAGAGATACATACTCTTATAAAAATGTAATATAAAACGTTTGCTGGCATGTTTAATCGTTTTTATATATGTTTGGTGATAAAACTTATTGGGGCCTAGGTTTTTTTTCCACATGGCTGGCTTGAATTCTGCCTAGTAACAGTTTCCTGACTTTCCACTGTTGTAATATGAGTGGGAGGGGTTTTTTTGTGCAGCAAAAATTACAGACACATCCAGCTTCTTCCTGCATGATCCAGGATATCTCTGGAGGGCTCAAAAGGCTTCAAAGTCGTTTTTGAGGGAGGTAACAAGCTGTGGCAGTTGTTGTGACTATTTAAAAAAACAAACCAAAAAAAAAAAGTTTTTGTCAGTTATTATTCTGTGTTTGGTATTAAGGGGTTAATCATCCATTTGCAAGTGGGTGCAATGCTCTGCTAACTTGTTACATACACTGTAA
This sequence comes from Bombina bombina, assembly GCF_027579735.1. Classification (NCBI taxonomy): domain Eukaryota; kingdom Metazoa; phylum Chordata; class Amphibia; order Anura; family Bombinatoridae; genus Bombina; species Bombina bombina. Next base: position 591,888,132 of record NC_069505.1, on the reverse strand, counting down.
AAATTTTGTTAGTGTAACTGCCTTTTTTCACTGTTATTTCAAATTTTGGCAAAAATTTGTGTTTCTTAAAGGTGAAGTAACGTTTTTTATATTGCTTGTAAACTTGTTTAAAGTGTTTTCCAAGCTTGCTAGTCTCATTGCTAGTCTGTTTAAACATGTCTGACACAGAGGAAACAACTTGTTCATTATGTTTGAAAGCCATGGTGGAGCCCCATAGGAGAATGTGTACTAAATGTATTGATTTCACCTTAAACAGTAAAGATCAGTCTTTAACTATAAAAGAAATATCACCAGAAGATTCTGACGAGGGGGAAGTTATGCCGACTAACTCTCCCCACGTGTCAGACCCTTCGCCTCCCGCTCAGGGGATGCACGCTAATATGGTGCCAATTGCATCAGGGACGCCCATAGCGATTACCTTGCAGGACATGGCTGCAATCATGAATAATACCCTGTCAGAGGTATTATCCAGGTTGCCTGAATTAAGAGGCAAGCGCGATTGCTCTGGGGTTAGGAGAAATACAGAGCGCGCAGATGCTGTAAGGGCCATGTCTGATACTGCGTCACAATATGCAGATCATGAGGACGGAGAGCTTCAGTCTGTGGGTGACGTCTCTGATTCGGGGAAACCTGATTCAGGGATTTCTAATTTTAAATTTAAGCTTGAGAACCTCAGTGTATTGCTTGGGGAGGTATTAGCTGCACTGAATGACTGTAACACAGTTGCAGTACCAGAGAAATTGTGTAGGCTGGATAAATACTATGCGGTGCGGGTGTGTACTGATGTTTTTCCTATACCTAAAAGGCTTACAGAAATTATTAGCAAGGAGTGGGATAGACCGGGTGTGCCTTTTTCCCCACCTCCTATATTTAGAAAAATGTTTCCAATAGACGCCACTACACAGGACTTATGGCAGACGGTCCCTAAGGTGGAGGGAGCAGTCTCTACTTTAGCAAAGCGTACCACTATCCCGGTTGAGGACAGTTGTGCTTTTTCAGATCCAATGGATAAAAAATTGGAGGGTTACCTTAAGAAAATGTTTATTCAACAAGGTTTTATTTTACAGCCCCTTGCATGCATAGCGCCTGTCACAGCCGCGGCGGCATTCTGGTTTGAGGCCCTGGAAGAGGCCATCCATACAGCTCCATTGACTGAAATTATTGACAAGCTTAGAACACTTAAGCTAGCTAACTCATTTGTTTCTGATGCCATTGTTCATTTGACTAAACTAACGGCTAAGAATTCCGGATTCGCCATCCAGGCGCGTAGGGCGCTATGGCTTAAATCCTGGTCAGCTGACGTGACTTCGAAGTCTAAATTACTCAACATTCCTTTCAAGGGGCAGACCTTATTCGGGCCTGGTTTGAAGGAAATTATTGCTGACATTACTGGAGGTAAGGGTCATACCCTTCCTCAGGACAGGGCCAAAGCAAAGGCCAAACAGTCTAATTTTCATGCCTTTCGAAATTTCAAGGCAGGTGCAGCATCAACTTCCTCCGCTTCAAAGCAAGAGGGAACTTTTGCTCAATCTAAGCAGGCCTGGAAACCTAACCAGTCCTGGAACAAAGGCAAGCAGGCCAGAAAGCCTGCTGCTGCCTCTAAGACAGCATGAAGGAACGGCCCCCTATCCGGCGACGGATCTAGTAGGGGGCAGACTTTCTCTCTTCGCCCAGGCATGGGCAAGAGATGTTCAAGATCATGAGTTCCATCTTTCAAAATGGAAACTATTCGGACCATCCTACCCATGATCCAAGAGGGTCAGTACATGACCACAGTGGACCTAAAGGATGCCTACCTTCACATACCGATTCACAAAGACCATCATCGGTTTCTAAGGTTTGCCTTTCTAGACAGGCATTACCAATTTGTAGCTCTTCCCTTCGGGTTGGCTACAGCCCCGAGAATCTTTACAAAGGTTCTGGGCTCACTTCTGGCGGTTCTAACACCGCGAGGCATAGCGGTAGCTCCGTATCTAGACGACATCCTGATACAGGCGTCAAACTTTCAAGTTGCCAAGTCTCATACAGAGATAGTTCTGGCATTTCTGAGGTCGCACGGGTGGAAAGTGAACGAGGAAAAGAGTTCTCTATCCCCACTCACAAGAGTCTCCTTCTTAGGGACTCTTATAGATTCTGTAGAAATGAAAATTTACCTGACGGAGTCCAGGTTATCAAAACTTCTAAATGCTTGCCGTGTTCTTCACTCCATTCCGCGCCCTTCGGTGGCTCAGTGTATGGAGGTAATCGGCTTAATGGTAGCGGCAATGGACATAGTGCCATTTGCGCGCCTACATCTCAGACCGCTGCAATTATGCATGCTGAGTCAGTGGAATGGGGATTACACAGATTTGTCCCCTCTGCTAAATCTGGATCAAGAGACCAGAGATTCTCTTCTCTGGTGGTTATCTCGGGTCCACCTGTCCAAGGGTATGACCTTTCGCAGGCCAGATTGGACAATTGTAACAACAGATGCCAGCCTTCTAGGTTGGGGTGCAGTCTGGAACTCCCTGAAGGCACAGGGATCGTGGACTCAGGAGGAGAAACTCCTTCCAATAAATATTCTGGAGTTAAGAGCGATATTCAATGCTCTTCTGGCTTGGCCTCAGTTAGCAACACTGAGGTTCATCAGATTTCAGTCGGACAACATCACGACTGTGGCTTACATCAACCATCAAGGGGGAACCAGGAGTTCCCTAGCGATGTTAGAAGTCTCAAAAATAATTCGCTGGGCAGAGTCCCACTCTTGCCACCTGTCAGCAATCCATATCCCAGGCGTGGAGAACTGGGAGGCGGATTTTCTAAGTCGTCAGACTTTCCATCCGGGGGAGTGGGAACTCCATCCGGAGGTGTTTGCTCAATTGATTCATCGTTGGGGCAAACCAGAGTTGGATCTCATGGCGTCTCGCCAGAACGCCAAGCTCCCTTGTTACGGATCCAGGTCTAGGGACCCAGAAGCGACGCTGATAGATGCTCTAGCAGCGCCTTGGTTCTTCAACCTGGCTTATGTGTTTCCACCGTTTCCTCTGCTCCCTCGACTGATTGCCAAAATCAAACAGGAGAGAGCATCAGTGATTCTGATAGCACCTGCGTGGCCACGCAGGACTTGGTATGCAGACCTAGTGGACATGTCATCCTTTCCACCATGGACTCTGCCTCTAAGACAGGACCTTCTGATACAAGGTCCTTTCAATCATCCAAATCTAATTTCTCTGAGACTGACTGCATGGAGATTGAACGCTTGATTCTATCAAAGCGTGGCTTCTCTGAGTCAGTCATTGATACCTTATTACAGGCACGAAGGCCTGTTACCAGGAAAATCTACCACAAGATATGGAGTAAATATCCTTATTGGTGTGAATCCAAGAATTACTCATGGAGTAAGGTTAGGATTCCTAGAATATTGTCTTTTCTCCAAGAGGGCTTGGACAAAGGATTATCAGCTAGTTCCTTAAAGGGACAGATTTCTGCTCTGTCTATTCTTTTGCACAAGCGTCTGGCAGAGGTTCCAGACGTTCAGGCATTTTGCCAGGCTTTGGTTAGAATTAAGCCTGTGTTTAAACCTGTTGCTCCTCCGTGGAGCTTAAACTTGGTTCTTAAAGTTCTTCAAGGAGTTCCGTTTGAACCCCTTCATTCCATTGATATTAAACTTTTATCTTGGAAAGTTCTGTTTTTTATGGCTATTTCCTCGGCTCGGAGAGTCTCTGAGCTATCTGCCTTACAATGTGATTCTCCTTATCTGATTTTTCATGCAGATAAGGTAGTTCTGCGTACCAAACCTGGGTTTTTACCTAAGGTGGTTTCTAACAAGAATATCAATCAAGAGATTGTTGTTCCATCATTGTGTCCTAATCCTTCTTCAAAGAAGGAACGTCTTTTACATAATCTGGACGTAGTCCGTGCCTTGAAGTTTTACTTACAAGCTACTAAGGATTATCGTCAAACATCTTCCCTGTTTGTCGTTTACTCTGGACAGAGGAGAGGTCAAAAAGCTTCGGCAACCTCTCTGTCCTTTTGGCTTCGGAGCGTAATACGCCTAGCCTATGAGACTGCTGGACAGCAGCTCCCTGATAGGATTACAGCTCATTCTACTAGAGCTGTGGCTTCCACGTGGGCCTTCAAAAATGAGGCCTCTGTTGAACAGATTTGCAAGGCTGCAACTTGGTCTTCGCTTCACACTTTTTCAAAATTTTACAAATTTGATACTTTTGCTTCTTCGGAGGCTGTTTTTGGGAGAAAGGTTCTTCGGGCAGTGATTCCTTCCGCTTAATCCTGCCTTGTCCCTCCCATCATCCGTGTACTTTAGCTTTGGTATTGGTATCCCACAAGTAATGGATGATCCGTGGACTGGATACACTTAACAAGAGAAAACATAATTTATGCTTACCTGATAAATTTATTTCTCTTGTAGTGTATCCAGTCCACGGCCCGCCCTGTCCTTTTAAGGCAGGTCTAAATTTTAATTAAACTACAGTCACCACTACACCCTATGGTTTCTCCTTTCTCTGTTTGTTTTCGGTCGAATGACTGGATATGACAGTTAGGGGAGGAGCTATATAGCAGCTCTGCTGTGGGTGATCCTCTTGCAACTTCCTGTTGGGAAGGAGAATATACCACAAGTAAGGGATGATCCGTGGACTGGATACACTACAAGAGAAATAAATTTATCAGGTAAGCATAAATTATGTTTTCCCATAAGATATGGCGTGATTTCTTTCTTGGTGTGAATCCAAGGGTTACTCATGAAGTATGGTAAGGATTCCCAAAATTTTGTCCTTTCTTCAAGAAGAATTGGAGAAGGGGTTTTCCGCTAGTTCCCTACAGGGACAGTTTTCTGCTTTGAAGTTGTACTTACAGGCGACTAAGGATTTTCGACAATCATCTTCCTTGTTTGTCATTTTTTTTTCAGGCAAACGTAGGAGTCAGACAGCTACGGCTACCTCTTTCTTTTTGGCTGAGGGGTCTCATCCGTTTTTGCATATGGGATTGCTGGACAGCAGCCTTCCTGAGCGATTTACTGCTTTTTCCACTAGGGCTGTGGCTTCCTCATGGGCATTCAAACATGATGCTTCTGTTGCACAGATTTTCAAAGCTGCAACTTGGTCGTCTCTTCACACTTTTTCCAAATTTTACAAATTCAATGCTTTTGCCTCGTCTGAGGCTGTTTTTGGGAGGTAGGTTCTTCAAGCAGTGGTGCCTTCCGTTTAGGTTACCTGTCTTGTACCTCCCGTTTCATCTGTGTACTATAGCTTTGGTATTGTATCCCACAAGTAAGGATGAAATCCGAGGACTCATCGTATCTTGTAAAAGAAAAAGGAAATTTATTCTTACCTGATAAATTTGTTTCTTTTACGATACGATGAGTCCACGGCCCACCCTGTTTTTATGAGACAGGTCTTTATTTTTGTTAAACTTCAGTCGCCTCTGCACCTTGGCTTTTCCTTTCTCTTCCTAACTTCGGTCGACTGACTGGAGAGGGAAGGGAGGAGCTATATATATATATATATATATATATATACATATATATATATACACACAGCTGTGCTGTGGTGCTCTTTGCCTCCTCCTGCTGACCAGGAGGCAATATCCCACAAGTAAGGATGAAATCCGTGGACTCACCGTATCGTAAAAGAAACAAATTTATCAGGTAAGAATACATTTCCTTTTTTTTTTATAATTTAATACTAAATAAAAGTATATCCTTTTCAGAGGTAAATAGACACCACAAATGTGTGATACCTGAGGATTAATATTGAGGTTTTTGTGTGTGTGTGTGTGTGTGTGCACAAACCACTACGTAATGGATAGAATGTTCTCTTGTTTTTGGAAATAACTGGTATATTCCATTGTATAAAAGGAATTTTGTAATACTTTAAGGGGCACTGTATATTATTTTCTTTGTAAAGCTTCACTGGAGCTGCCAATATTGGTAAGATTGCTCTTCTGCACATGCACCCAGGTCTGTCTGGCTGCAAGCATTGCTTTTAGCGGATGGAAAGGTGATTTATTTTACAGTACAAATACCTAAAAAAAAAGTTATGTATGTAAATTGCAAAGTTAAACTTTTTTTTTTTTTTATGTTTGCACATATAAAAGGTAAAGGTGTTTTCTCCAACATAGGTGTGTCCGGTCCACGGCGTCATCCTTACTTGTGGGATATTCTCTTCCCCAACAGGAAATGGCAAAGAGCCCAGCAAAGCTGGTCACATGATCCCTCCTAGGCTCCGCCTTCCCCAGTCATTCTCTTTGCCGTTGCACAGGCAACATCTCCACGGAGATGGCTGAGTTTTTTGGTGTTTAAATGTAGTTTTTATTCTTCAATCAAGAGTTTGTTATTTTAAAATAGTGCTGGTATGTACTATTTACTCTGAAACAGAAAAGAGATGAAGATTTCTGTTTGTAAGAGGAAAATGATTTTAGCAACCGTTACTAAAATCGATGGCTGTTTCCACACAGGACTGTTGAGAGGAATTAACTTCAGTTGGGGGAAACAGTGAGCAGACTTTGGCTGCTTGAGGTATGACACATTTCTAACAAGACTTGGTAATGCTGGAAGCTGTCATTTTCCCTATGGGATCCGGTAAGCCATTTTCTTAATTTTCAATATAAGAATACAAGGGCTTCACAAGGGCTTTAAAGACTGCTAGACATTTTTCTGGGCCAAAACGATTACTATATAAGCATGTTTAATGGTTTATAACTTAGGAGAGTTATTTTAATCTTGGCAAATTGTTAAAAAAATGGACAGGCACTGTATTGGACACCTTTTTCACTGAGGGCCTTTTCTAGTCATAGGCAGAGCCTCATTTTCGCGCCACTAATGCGCAGTTGTTTTTGAGAAGCAAGGCATGCAGATGCATGTGTGAGGTGCTCAGATCCACTGAAAAAGCTTATTGAAGGCGTCATTTGGTATCGTATTCCCCTCAGGGCTTGGTTGGGTCTCAGCAAAGCAGATACCAGGGACTGTATAGGGGTTAAATGTAAAAACGGCTCCGGTTCCGTTATTTTAAGAGTTAAAGCTTTCAAATTTGGTGTGCAATACTTTTAAGGCTTTATGACACTGTGGTGAAATTTTGGTGAATTTTGAACATTTCCTTCATACTTTTGCGTATATTCAGTAAAAAAGTGTGTTCAGTTTAAAATTTAAAGAGACAGTAACGGTTTTATTTTAAAACGTTTTTTGTGCTTTGTTACCAAGTTTATGCCTATTAACATGTCTGAACTATCAGATAGACGATGTTCTGTATGTTCGGAAGCCAAGGTTCCTATCCATTTAAATATATGTGATAAATGTGACAAACAAAGTAGGGACAATGATACCACTGATAATAATGTTGCCCAAAACGATTCCTTAAGTGAGGGGAGTAAGCATGGTACTGCATCATCCCCTTCTATGTCTACACCAGTCTTGCCCACTCAGGAGGCCCCTAGTACATCTAGTGCGCCAATCCTCCTTACTATGCAACAATTAACGGCTGTAATGGATAATTCTATTAAAAACATTTTAGCCAAAATGCCCACTTATCAGCGAAAGCGCGACTGCTCTGTTTTAGATACTGAAGAGCATGAGGACGCTGATGATAATGGTTCTGACTTGCCCTTACACCAGTCTGAAGGGGCTAGGGAGGTTTTGTCTGAGGGAGAAATTTCAGATTCAGGAAAAATTTCTCAACAAGCTGAACCTGATGTTATTACATTTAAATTTAAATTGGAACATCTCCGCGCTCTGCTTAAGGAGGTGTTATCTACTCTGGATGATTGTGACAATTTGGTCATTCCAGAGAAATTATGTAAAATGGACAGGTTCCTAGAGGTCCCGGTGCCCCCCGAAGCTTTTCCTATACCCAAGCGGGTGGCGGACATTGTAAATAAAGAATGGGAAAGGCCCGGCATACCTTTTGTCCCTCCCCCTATATTTAAGAAATTATTTCCTATGGTCGACCCCAGGAAGGACTTATGGCAGACAGTCCCCAAGGTCGAGGGGGCGGTTTCTACTCTAAACAAACGCACCACTATCCCTATAGAAGATAGTTGTGCTTTTAAAGATCCTATGGATAAAAAATTAGAGGGTTTGCTTAAAAAGATGTTTGTTCAGCAAGGTTACCTTCTACAACCAATTTCATGCATTGTTCCTGTCACTACAGCAGCGTGTTTCTGGTTCGAGGAACTAGAAAAGTCGCTCAATCAAGCATCCTCTTATGAGGAGGTTATGGGCAGAGTTCAAGCACTTAAGTTGGCTAACTCTTTTACCTTAGACGCCACTTTGCAATTAGCTAGATTAGCGGCGAAAAATTCAGGGTTTGCTATTGTGGCGCGCAGAGCGCTTTGGCTAAAGTCTTGGTCAGCGGATGCGTCCTCCAAGAACAAATTACTTAACATACCTTTCAAGGGGAAAACGCTGTTTGGCCCTGACTTGAAAGAGATTATTTCAGATATCACTGGGGGTAAGGGCCACGCCCTTCCTCAGGATAGGTCTTTTAAGGCTAAAAATAAACCAAATTTTCGTCCCTTTCGCAGAAACGGACCAGCCTCAAGTTCTACATCCTCTAAGCAAGAGGGTAATACTTCTCAAACCAAGCCAGCCTGGAGGCCAATGCAAGGCTGGAACAAAGGTAAGCAGGCCAAGAAACCTGCCACTGCTACCAAGACAGCATGAGATGTTGGCCCCCGATCCGGGACCGGATCTGGTGGGGGGCAGACTTTCTCTCTTCGCTCAGGCTTGGGCAAGAGATGTTCTGGATCCTTGGGCGCTAGAAATAGTCTCCCAAGGTTATCTTCTGGAATTCAAGGAGCTACCCCCAAGGGGAAGGTTCCACAGGTCTCAATTGTCTTCAGACCACATAAAAAGACAGGCATTCTTACATTGTGTAGAAGACCTGTTAAAAATGGGAGTGATTCATCCTGTTCCATTAGGAGAACAAGGGATGGGATTCTACTCCAATCTGTTCATAGTTCCCAAAAAAGAGGGAACATTCAGACCAATCTTAGATCTCAAGATCCTAAACAAATTTCTCAAGGTTCCATCGTTCAAAATGGAAACCATTCGGACAATTCTTCCTACCATCCAGGAAGGTCAATTCATGACCACGGTGGATTTAAAGGATGCGTATCTACATATTCCTATCCACAAGGAACATCATCGGTTCCTAAGGTTTGCCTTTCTGGACAAGCATTACCAGTTTGTGGCACTTCCATTCGGATTAGCCACTGCTCCAAGAATTTTCACAAAGGTACTAGGGTCCCTTCTAGCGGTGCTAAGACCAAGGGGCATTGCAGTAGTACCTTACTTGGACGACATACTGATTCAAGCGTCGTCTCTACCACAAGCAAAGGCTCATACGGACATTGTCCTGGCCTTTCTCAGATCTCACGGGTGGAAAGTGAACGTAGAAAAAAGTTCTCTATCTCCGTCAACAAGAGTTCCCTTCTTGGGAACAATAATAGACTCCTTAGAAATGAGGATTTTTCTGACAGAGGCCAGAAAATCAAAACTTCTAAGCTCTTGTCAAGTACTTCATTCTGTTCTTCTTCCTTCCATAGCGCAGTGCATGGAAGTAATAGGTTTGATGGTCGCGGCAATGGACATAGTTCCTTTTGCGCGAATTCATCTAAGACCGTTACAACTGTGCATGCTCAGTCAGTGGAATGGGGATTATACAGACTTGTCTCCGACGATACAAGTAGATCAGAGGACCAGAGATTCACTCCGTTGGTGGCTGACCCTGGACAACCTGTCACAAGGGATGAGCTTCCGCAGACCGGAGTGGGTCATTGTCACGACCGACGCCAGTCTGGTGGGCTGGGGCGCGGTCTGGGAACCCCTGAAAGCTCAGGGTCTTTGGTCTCGGGAAGAATCTCTTCTCCCGATAAATATTCTGGAACTGAGAGCGATATTCAATGCTCTCAAGGCTTGGCCTCAGCTAGCAAAGGCCAAATTCATACGGTTTGAATCAGACAACATGACGACTGTTGCATATATCAACCATCAGGGGGGAACAAGGAGTTCCCTGGCGATGGAAGAAGTGACCAAAATAATTCAATGGGCGGAGACTCACTCCTGCCACTTGTCTGCAATCCACATCCCAGGAGTGGAAAATTGGGAAGCGGATTTTCTGAGTCGTCAGACATTTCATCCGGGGGAGTGGGAACTCCATCCGGAAATCTTTGCCCAAATAATTCAATTGTGGGGCATTCCAGACATGGATCTGATGGCGTCTCGTCAGAACTTCAAGGTTCCTTGCTACGGGTCCAGATCCAGGGATCCCAAGGCGACTCTAGTGGATGCACTAGTAGCACCTTGGAGCTTCAACCTAGCTTATGTGTTCCCACCGTTTCCTCTCATTCCCAGGCTGGTAGCCAGGATCAAACAGGAGAGGGTATCAGTGATCTTGATAGCTCCTGCGTGGCCACGCAGGACTTGGTATGCAGATCTGGTGAATATGTCATCGGCTCCACCATGGAAGCTACCTTTGAGACAGGACCTTCTTGTTCAAGGTCCGTTCGAACATCCGAATCTGGCCTCACTCCAACTGACTGCTTGGAGATTGAACGCTTGATTTTATCAAAGCGAGGGTTCTCAGATTCTGTCATTGATACTCTTGTTCAGGCTAGAAAGCCTGTAACTAGAAAAATCTACCATAAAATATGGAAAAAATATATCTGTTGGTGTGAATCTAAAGGATTCCCATGGAACAAGATAAAAATTCCTAAGATTCTATCCTTTCTTCAAGAAGGTTTGGAGAAAGGATTATCTGCAAGTTCTTTGAAGGGACAGATTTCTGCTTTATCTGTTTTACTTCACAAAAAGCTGGCGGCTGTGCCAGATGTTCAAGCTTTTGTTCAGGCTCTGGTTAGAATCAAGCCTGTTTACAAACCTTTGACTCCTCCTTGGAGTCTCAATTTAGTTCTTTCAGTTCTTCAGGGGGTTCCGTTTGAACCCCTACATTCCGTTGATATCAAGTTATTATCTTGGAAAGTTTTGTTTTTGGTTGCAATTTCTTCTGCTAGAAGAGTTTCAGAGTTATCTGCTCTGCAGTGTTCTCCTCCTTATCTGGTGTTCCATGCAGATAAGGTGGTTTTGCGTACTAAACCTGGTTTTCTTCCGAAAGTTGTTTCTAACAAAAATATTAACCAGGAGATAGTCGTGCCTTCTTTGTGTCCGAATCCAGTTTCAAAGAAGGAACGTTTGTTGCACAATTTGGATGTAGTTCGTGCTCTAAAATTCTATTTAGAGGCTACAAAGGATTTCAGACAAACATCTTCCTTGTTTGTTGTTTATTCTGGTAAAAGGAGAGGTCAAAAAGCAACTTCTACCTCTCTCTCTTTTTGGCTTAGAAGCATCATCCGATTGGCTTATGAGACTGCCGGACGGCAGCCTCCTGAAAGAATCACAGCTCATTCCACTAAGGCTGTGGCTTCCACATGGGCCTTCAAGAACGAGGCTTCTGTTGATCAGATATGTAAGGCAGCGACTTGGTCTTCACTGCACACTTTTACCAAATTTTACAAATTTGATACTTTTGCTTCTTCTGAGGCTATTTTTGGGAGAAAGGTTTTGCAAGCCGTGGTGCCTTCCATCTAGGTGACCTGATTTGCACCCTCCCATCATCCGTGTCCTAAAGCTTTGGTATTGGTTCCCACAAGTAAGGATGACGCCGTGGACCGGACACACCTATGTTGGAGAAAACAGAATTTATGTTTACCTGATAAATTACTTTCTCCAACGGTGTGTCCGGTCCACGGCCCGCCCTGGTTTTTTAATCAGGTCTGATGATTTATTTTCTCTAGCTACAGTCACCACGGTATCATATGATTTCTCCTATGCAAATATTCCTCCTTTACGTCGGTCGAATGACTGGGGAAGGCGGAGCATAGGAGGGATCATGTGACCAGCTTTGCTGGGCTCTTTGCCATTTCCTGTTGGGGAAGAGAATATCCCACAAGTAAGGATGACGCCGTGGACCGGACACACCGTTGGAGAAAGTAATTTATCAGGTAAACATAAATTCTGTATTTTATTGATGCAAATGTTGTCAATATATATAACTAGATATTAAAATTATACAGTGCTGTTTAAAGGGACAGTCTAGATTAGGGATGGGCGAACGTGCTGAAAGTGTAATTAGTTTGGTAGAGCGAATAGACCTGTGGACGTTAATTTTGGACAATAAAATGTTGATAGGAATAAAATCCATTAAAATTCGGTAACGAATGTTATTTCCGGTTTTCAAATGTTAATAATAATAATAAGATTAACCCCTTAGTGACCAGACCACTTTTCAATTTGTTGACCATCTGGGACCAAGGCTATTTTTGCATTTCTGCGATGTTTGTGTTTAACTGTTATTTTCCTCTTACTCATTTACTGTACCCACACATATTATATACCGTTTTTCTCGCCATTAAATGGACTTTCTAAAGATACCATTATTTTCATCATATCTTATAATTTACTATAAAAAAATTATAAAATATTAGGAAAAAATGAAAAAAAAACACACTTTTTCTAACTTTGAGCCCCAAAATCTCTAACACATCTACAACCACCATAAAATACCAATGCTAAACAGTTTCTAAATTTTGTCTTGAGTTTAGAAATACCCAATGTTTACATGTTCTTTGCTTTTTTTGCAAGTTATAGGGCAATAAGTACAAGTAGCACTTTGCTATTTCAAAACCATGTTTTTTCAAAATTTTAACACCAATATCTGTCAGGAATCCCTGAATAACCCTTCAAATGTATATATTTTTTAAAAGAAGACAACCTAAGGTATTAAACTTGGGGTATTTTGACTTTTTTCATGCAACCATTTTACCACCAATCTATGCCAAAGTTTTTTGGGGAAAAAAAATTATTTGATTTTTTGACAAATAGCAATTTAAGAATACATTTACTGATAAAATGGTAAGGGTTACTGCCAAATAACACCCTAATATGTCTTGAGTAGCATCTCCTGGGTACAGTGATACCACCCATGTATAGGTGTGTCGGGTTCTCTGTGGGCTAAAAGGCCTTATTTTTAGAGAGCGCATTCCAGTTTTTCAACTTGGAATTTTCACATCGGTCATCATGCACCCATGTCCTATTTGGGACATTTCTGAAGCTGGCCAATGGAATTTACCCCCATCAAACCATATATTTTTGAAAAGTAGACACCCTAGGGCAGTGTTTCTCAACAGACGGGCCGCGGCCCACTACCGGGCCGCGACGGCCCTGCTAGTGGGCCGCGACCCGACATTGCCTCCAGACACTCGCTCTGACAGGCCCGGCTTTACACATCTCCTAAATTTTGGACGGGCCTGTCAGAGTGCCACTGCGCATGTCAGTTTGCGCACTGTGAGCATGTAGCGGCAGGCGGGCGCACTGTGACCGGGTAGAAGCGGTGGGCGGCATGCAGAGCGTGAAGCATCGGCTCACAGGTAAGTAAGCCCACTGACACCAATGACATAATTATGGCCACTGACACGAATGTATGTATTTAGGGCGGTCACTGGACACCAATGTGTATTTGTAAACTGTGTATGTGTATGTATATATATATATATATATATATCCCACTGAAACCAATGAATTATAAAATATTAACCCACTGTAAACCATATATATATATATGGATCCCACTGACACCAATGAATTATCATATAATTAACCCACTGTAATATATATATATATATATATATATATATATATATATATATATATATATATATATATATAATCCATTATAGAAGAGGACTGCACTCACTGGATTTGGTATATAAAATAAAAATTTTTATTAAGGTGACGTTTCGGGGTACGCATGGTCTGAGGAAGGGGTCTGCGTACCCCGAAACGTCACCTTTTATTTTATATACCAAATCCAGTGAGTGCAGTCCTCTTCTATAATGGATTACTGATATACCTGACTTGGCACCCTGGTTGATGTCCCTATTGCATTGTGAGTGCAGACACACATGGAAGTTATATATATATATATATATATATATATATATATTATAATTATATGATAATTCAGTGGTGTGGGATCCATATATAATATATATAAATGGTTTATAGTGGGTTAATTTTATAATTCATTGGTGTCAGTGGGTGAGGTTGGAGAGAGAGAGAGAAAGAGAGGGAGGAGATAGATAGATAGAGAGAGAGAAAAAGAGAGAGAGGGGAGGAGAGAGAGAAAAAGAGAGAGAGAGAGAAAAAGAGAGAGAAAGAGAGAGGGGGTAGAGAGAGAGAGAGAAAGAGAGGGGAGGAGAGAGAGAAAGAGAGAGGGGAGGAGAGAAAGAGGCTGTGTGTGTATATATATATATATATATATATATATATATCTTCCAAACCTACTGCAACCCACTCCCGATGCTTACCGGGCCCTGGACCAGTCCGGCTAAAACTTACCGGGCCTTGAGGTCACTTAGGTTGAGAACCACTGCCCTAGGGTATTTCAAATGCTGGTATTTTAACACTTTCCATGCACGAATTCAACCACTAGTCTTTGTCAAACTTTTGGGTAGTCATTTTTTTGTTATTTTTCACACACATTGTACTTTAGGCATGGATTTTCAGTTCCTGTTATGTGTTACTGCCAAAAAAACACCTCAATATGTGTTCAACAACATCTCCTGAGTACAGTGATACCACCCATGTATAGGTGTGTCGGGTTCTCTGGGGGCTAAAAGGCCTTATTTTTAGGTAGCGCATTCCAGTTTTTCAACTTGGAATTTTCACATCGGTCATCATGCACCCATGTCCTATTTGGGACATTTCTGAAGCTGGCCAATGGAATTTACCCCCATCAAACCATATATTTTTGAAAAGTAGACACCCTAGGGTATTTCAAATGCTGGTATTTTAACACTTTCCATGCACTAATTCAACCACTAGTCTTTGTCAAACTTTTGGGTAGTCATTTTTTTGTGTTAGTTTTCACACACATTGCACTTTAGGCATGTATTTTCAGTTCATGTTATGTGTTACTGCCAAAAACCACCTCAATATGTGTTCAACAACATCTCCCGAGTACAGTGATACCACCCATGTATAGGTGTGTTGGGTTCTCTGGGGGCTAAAAGGCCTTATTGTTAGGAAGCCCATTCCATTTTTTCCACTTTGAATTTTCACATCACATGCACCCATGTCCTATTTAAGACATTTCTGAAGCCGGCCAATGTAATTTACCTCAATCAAACCAAATATTTTTGAAAAGTAGACTTCCTAGGGTATTTCAAATGCAGGTATTTTAACACTTTCCATGCACTAATTTAACCACTAGTCTTTGTCAAACTATTGGGCATTCATATTTTTGTGTTATTGTACTTTAGACATGGATTCACAGCTCCTGTTATGTGTTACTACCAAAGAAGACACCAATATGTGGTCACCAACATCTCCTGAGTTCAGTGATACCACCTATGCATAGGTTTGGTGGCTTGTTTGGGGGGTGCAATGCCAAATGTCTGACATGCGTTTGTGATTTGTTTTCACATTTAACATATTTTCTTTGCCTATAGTCTTTTTGGGGGGTCTTTTAACATACCCCAATTTATTTGTTTTCCATGAATGTGCATATATTTGAAAAGTTGACACCCCAAGATATTGTATATGGTGTGCTTTGATGCCTTTGAAGCAACCGTTTTAGCCCAAAAAATTGGAGAAAGTGTATGGTGGTTATTTTTCAATTTTAACTTTTAAAAACGCATTGCTTTTTGACTATGATTTAGGAGAGACTGTTGTAAGTTATTGCAAAAGAATACTTCAGGTTGTTTTCTGCAAGGCACCCTGAGTACACATATGCCCCCCATGCATAGGTTTGCCAGGATTTTGGGAAGGTTATGTTACAATTTTATGACTTGTGATTTTAGTTATTAACAATGAGAGTATTTCTTCTGATAGGCCTATCTTTAGTTTGTGGCCTATCGCATACCCCACTTTTATTTATTGCCATGAAAGTGTATATTTTTTAAATGTTGACACCCCAAGGTATTGTATATGGTGTGCTTTGATGCCTTTGAAGCAACCGTTTTAGCCCAAAAAATTGGAGAAAGTGTATGGTGGTAATTTTTCAATTTTCATTTTTACAGACACATTGCTTTTTGACTATGATTTAGGAGAGACTGTTGTAAGTTATTACAAAAACATACTTCAGGTTGTTTTCTGCAAGGAACCCTGAGAACACCTATGTCCCCCATGCATAGGTTTGACAGGGGTTTTGGTTAAAAAAAAAAAAAAAAAAACAGGCCCAATTTTAGAAAAAAATAGAGTAGTGAAATGTAAAAATCTGGCACAGTAAAAGTAAAAAAAAAAAAAAAAACATCTAACAGTAAACATAACCAAAAAAAATAATATATATATATAACACCAAATGTATTTATTTTTTAAAAAATTGACCATTGTATGGTACCGCTTGAAGCAGTCCCCAATGCAGAGTGCAGGCTGTCCAGGGCAATCAGGACAGTGATATATGGTGTCCCTTCTCTTCCCCCTCTTGGTACAGACTCTGCATTTTTTTTGTGGTTTCTGCTTTGCGGCAGTAGGGGGGATTTTAAAAATAAATTGAGTAGCCCCAACTCTGCTCTCTCCCATCACCGCCCGGGGAGCAGGTGCATCATGGTACAAAATCCCAGTAATAATCTGGAGCTGAAACTGTAAAAAAGTTTTTTTAACTCTGGGGTTTGCTTTTTTGAACAACAAAAAAGCGTTGTGGGTTGCAATCTGCATTAGGTAAATTGCAACCTTTTTGTACCAGGCCCTTGTCTTCCGCATAATTAGGTAGGGCTGCAGCAGCTGATCAGCCAGATCAACCCCACCCATATGCCGGTTATAAGACTTGATGCACACTGGCTTCCTTATGATCTCAGCTCTGCCATGTACAGAAACCGCCACCGTCCTCTCTGTGTGGATGGTGGTAAGAAGGTATACATCCTTCTTGTCTCTGTACTTAAGTGCCAACAGCTCCTCTTGGCGCAGAGCTGAGGTCTCCCCCCTTCGTAGCCGGGTGCGTACAAGTTGTCCTGGGAAACCTGTGCGGTTCTTTTTAATTGTACCGCAAGCTACTGTATTAAAGCAATACAGTAGCTTGAACAAAAGGACACTTGTATAAAAATTGTCTAAGTACAAGTGATACCCTTTGTTCATTAGGGGTAATATCAGGTCCCAGACAATCTTGCCAGTGGTTCCCATATGTTCTGGGCAACCTGGAGGGTCAAGGTGGCTATCCTTTCCCTCATACACTCGGAAGGCCTGAGTATACCCAGTCTCGCTGTCACAGAGCTTATACACCTTTACCCCATATCTGGAGCGTTTGGAAGGAATATACTGCTTGAATCCCAGCCTTCCCTTATACTTCATTAGGGATTCATCAACGCATATATTCCTTCCAGGTGTATAAGCCTCTGCAAACCTGGCAGAAAAGTGGGTTATCAGGGGGCAGATTTTATACAGCCTGTCAAATTGGGGATGCTCCCTAGGGGGGCACAGGCTGTTGTCGCTGAAGTGCATGAAATGCAGAATCATTTCATACCTCTTCCTCGACATAGTCTGGGAGAAAATGGGGGTAGAGCAGATGGGGCTAGTACTCCAGTAGGAGCGATTGGAGGGTTTCTTTATGATGCCCATCAGCATAGTCAATGCCCAGAATTTTTTGAATTCTGGCACATTGATGGGGGCCCATTGCTGCTTTGCCAAATATGTTCCAGGCTTTGCAGCACGGAACTGATGGGCATATAAATTAGTTTGGGCGACAATGTTCCCCAATATATCATCGCCCAGAAACACTTCCAGAAACTGCTGGGGGCTAAAACCTGCCACATCTATATTTATGCCAGCATTTGCTGTGAAGGGTGGGATATCTGGCCTCTGGAGATGAGGCGTTACCCACTCTTCAGCAGCAATGGCAGCAACACGCCTCCTTCTGGCAGGGGGGCTAGCAGGGGGGCTAGCAGCCACAGATACATCACTATCAGTTGAGACTGCATCTAGTGATGTATCTGAGCACATGGCAGGGTCAAAATTGGGGTCTGAGTCAGAAATAGAGGCATCTGACTCTGACGCAAGGATGGCATACGCCTCCTCAGCACTATATCTTTTCTGTGACATTTTTGTATCTGTCACAGAAAATAATTACTAAAAAAAATTAAATTAACTAAATTAATTAACTAAATTAACTAGTAAAAAAGTACAGCTATGCTACTGCCAGTGATTTATAGCGATCACTGGCAAGCTAGGGGTTAATGGCTCTGAAAATTAAATTAAATTAACTAAATGTTTCTGAAAAGAGCCTTTGGGTTTTTAAAAAATTACAACAACAAAATTAACCCCTAAAAAAATGCACAGACAGCAAAAAGTACATCTATGCAACTGCCAGTGATTTATAGCGATCACTGGCAAGCTAGGGGTTAATGGCTCTGAAAATTAAATTAACTAAATTAATTAACTAAATTAACTAGCAAAAAAGTACAGCTATGCTACTGCCTGTGATTTATAGCGATCACTGGCAAGCTAGGGGTTAATGGCTCTGAAAATTAAATTAACTAAATGTTTCTGAAAAGAGCCTTTGGGTTTTTAAAAAATTACAACAAAATTAACCCCTAAAAAATGCACAGACAGCAAAATGCAGCAAAAAAAAAAGTGCACCTATGCTACTGCCAGTGATATATAGTGATCACTGGCAAGCTAGGGGTTAATGGCTCTGAAAAGAGCCTTTGGTTCTATATTTTTTAACAAATAAAATAAATAAATCTCTCTCTCTCTGCTAAATACAGGTCTCTCTCTCTCTCCAACAAAATGGCAAGTGAGGAGAGGGAGGGAGATCCATACTGATCATAGTCAATATTTACAAATATTGACATGATCAGACAAATGGGGTATTTTATTATTATTATTTTTTTTAGGGTGGGAGGCTCAGATTGGGTGACCCTAGCTTGCCCCTATGATGAGGCAGGCTAGGGACACCCCCAGAGGCCCCATGATGCACTGGGCATTGCCATCTTGGGGGGGGGGGGCTATTTAGGGCTTTTTTTTATTTTATCCGTTTTTTTTATTTTTTTATTATTATTTAATAACCAACTAAGTGCCTCGACCCACCGAGGCACTTAGCACACAAGCAGAGCATCGGAAGCGTGTCCGATCGCTTCCGATGCTCTGAAACACTGCCGGGCTCCACGTGGAGCGAAACCGGAAGTGATCACTCGTGGGGGAGTGATCAATCCGGTCCCGGCACTCGGGAACAGTATTGCAGGATGCCTAGACCACAAGGCAAGCCTGCAATACTGTTAGAGCAGCTGGAAGCGATTTCGATCGCTTCCAGTGCTCTGTTTAACCGACGACATATGCCATACGTCCTCGGTCGTTAAGTGCTTTTTTTTTGAGGACGTATGGCATACGTCGTCGGTCGTTAAGGGGTTAAATATCTACATTGGAAATTTCAAATGTAACATTTAATTTAACAAATAATATTCAGAAGTTCAATAGTTCATGTGGTAGGGAATTTAGTAAATTGATACATAATAGATAAAAATGTATCAATTTCAAATATTGCATCATTTGAATATTACATTTCAAGAAAGCATTAGAAATACCATTACATTAAACAAATGTTAGAATGTTGTACAAACATTCGAAATGAACAAATGTGTTAAAATTATTTTCATTTTCCGAATGTTGCAAAACATTCGCCCATCTCTAGTCTCGACCCATACATCATTTTGATTACTTAGGCAAGCAAATAGAAGGGCGCCGCGTGTGTATCAGTATATTACAAAAATATCATAAGATAGATGTTAAAGCTTTAAGCGATCTTGATTTTGATTACTTATTGTAACATACCAGAGACGCATCCTGCAACTGGTCCCACATCTAAGCTTGTAATAAGTACATGAAACATTCGCAGTTTATTAGGAGGTAAAAATGTCCGCCAAGCTGCGCCCTCCTATTACATGTATATATTGGTATGTTAAGTGTCTTCAATCACAATCAACTCTTAAACAAGTTTTCCTATTCGCACGTGCTGATTTGAGCATGTGCAATTTGAATTAGTTAACTGAAAAATATTAAAGGGACACTCAAGTCAAAATTAAACTTTCATGATTCAGATAGAGCAGCAATTTTAAATAACTTTCCAATTTACTTCTATTAACACAGTGTGCACAGTCTTTTTATATTTACCCTGTTTGAGTCACCAGCTGCTACTGAGCATGTGCAAGAATTCACAAAAACAAAATTTATGCTTACCTGATAAATTTCTTTCTGGGCATGGAGAGTTCATGACATCATTCCAATTACTAGTGGAATATTCCACTCCTGGCCAGCAGGAGGGGGCAAGGAGCACCCCAGCAAAGCTGTTTAAGTGTAACTTCCCTTAACCATAATTCCCAGTCATTCAGCCAAAGGCTGAATACAAGGGTATAGAGGTGCCTGAACATAATTTAAAAAGAGGGCGGGGTCGTGGCCTCTCCGTGCCCGGAAATCAAGAAATTTATCAGGTAAGCATAAATTTTGTTTTCTTTCCTATGGTATGGAGAATCCACAACATAATTCCTATTACTAGTGGGAACCAATACCCAAGCTAGAGGACACGGAATGAAAAGGGAGGGAGAACAAAGCAGGAGGATCTAAACAGAAAGCACCACTGCTTGAAGAATTTTTCTCCCAAAAGAGGCCTCAGCCGAGGCAAAAGTAACAAATTTGTAGAATTTGGAAAAAGTATGCAAAGAGGACCATGTTGCCGCCTTGCAAATCTGTTCCACAGAAGCTTCATTTTTGAAATCCCAAGATGAGGAGACAGCCCTACTGGAATGAGCCGTAATTATTTTAGGAGGCTGCTGTCCAGCAGTCTCATAAGCAAAACAAATCATACTTCTTAACCAGAGGGAAATAGCAGTAGAAGTGGCCTTCTGACCCTTACGCTTTCTAGAGAAAACAAAAAACAGGGCAGAAGATTGCCGAAAATCTTTAGTAGCTTGTAGGTAAAATTTTAGAGCATCCACAACATCCAGGTTAGCAAAAGACGTTCCTTATGGGAAGAAGGATTTGGACAAAAAGGGACAACAATTTCCTGATTAACCCCTTAAGGACAAGGCCATTTTCAATTTCTTTCCTTAAAGTGAAGGTAAAGTTTTCACGATTGCATTATCTATTTATACTTTTTACCAAAAATAAATATTAGTTTAATTCATCATTTTTTTTATTCTAAGTTTAAAATGAGTTTTATAGCTGTAAACTTACTTGCTTTTGAGTAGAAAATTCAACCCGTAATAATTTTTTATTTTATTTGCTGGTCACGTTTTTATCTCTGCCTATTGAAATCCTGGCCGTCATCCACCTAAGGGATGATCTGCGCAGGCGTTTAGCCTTTGTTTTTGGTATAGAAGATTACTGCATGCGTATTGCTTAGTAGACAATGCTGTGCGCTTTGGCAGATCATTTGGATTCTCCTGAACGCTCTTTTGAGACACGTATAGAGTGGGTAGGACCGCTCTATACATCACTGTCACTAAGATCAAGAAGTGGATGTGGGGAGGAGTTATTAACATAACGGTATGTTAATATAGAACAACATTATTCTGCAAATAAATAATGAATTGTAAAAATAAAGTTAGCGATCTTAATATTGGAACTAGGAAGACTTTGTTACTGTTTACAAGTAAAACTTTACCTTCACTTTAAGGACCAGGGCTATTTTTACATTTTTGTGGTGTTTGTGTTTATCTGTAATTTTCCTCTTAATCGTTTACGCTACCCACACATAATTATATACCGTTTTTCTCCCCATTAAATGGACTTTCTAAAGATACCATTATATCATATAATGTAATTTACTATCAAAAATTATATAAAATATGATGAAAAAATTGAAAAAAACACACTTTTCTAACTTTGACCCCCAAAATCTGTTACACATCTGCAACCACAAAAAAACACCCATGCTAAATAGTTTCTAAATTTTGTGCTGAGTTTAGAAATACCCAATGTTTACATGTTCTTTGCTTTTTATTGCAAGTTATAGGGCAATAAATACAAGTAGCTTCAAACCATTTTGTTTCAAAATTAGCGATAGTTACATTGGAACACTGATATCTGTCAGGAATCCATGAATATCCCTTGACATGTATATATTTTTTTGGGTATTTTTCATGCCACCATTTTACCGCCAAATGCGATCAAATAAAAAAAAATCGTTCACTTTTTCACAATTTTAGGTTTCTCACTGAAATTATTTACAAACAGTTAGTGCAATCATGATACAAATGGTTGTAAATGCTTCTCTGGGATCCCCTTTTTTCAGAAATAGGAGACATATATGGCTTTGGCATTGCTTTTTGGTATTTAGAAGCTACGCACCACACTTATATTATACCCAGCAGTTAAGGGGTTAATTAGCTTGTAGGGTTAATTTCAAATTTAGTGTAGAGATCTTCCGTCCCCCATCCCACAATTGTCACTGCCATCTTAAGTACTGGCAGTTTCTTAACAAATTTGCTAATTTTTATTATTATTTTTTTTACCCTATTTTTCCTTAGTGTAGCTGCCCCCCTCAATATCCTACCCCCCTCCCAGATTGATTTTCAAATAATTATTTCCCCCCTTCCTCTCCCTTAGGCACGGCAGTATTTGGGACTGCCAGACTGGTGATCGTGTGCACGCTCCCGCCACCCATCGCGCGCTCCCACCCCTCTTCCCAGAACAGCAACCGTAACTAGTCCAGCGATGGACCACCCACCCGCCTCCCTGCATTGGCTCCCACCCACCAACGATCGGCACCATCGCTGTGCAATGCAGAGAGGTCCACAGAGTGGCCCTCTCTGCATCAACAACTCTGCAAATTCTCTTTTGAGCAACATCGCGGCAGAGAGAAGCCCAGGACTGCAGCGACGTTGGTCGTTAAGGAGTTAATGTTTCAATCCGACACAACCTTAGGAAGAAAACCCAATTTGCTACGAAGGACCATCTTATCTGCATGAAAAATAAGGTATTGGGAATCGCACTGCAGAGCCGAAAGACATTCTCCGAGTAGAAAAAATAGCAAGAAGAAATAAAACTTTCCAAGATAGCAATTTTATATCAACAACATGCATCGGCTCAAACGGAGCCTGCTGCAAAACTTTGAGAACTAGGTTAAGACTCCAAGGAGGAGCAACAGGTTTAAACACAGGCCTGATTCTGACCAGGGCCTGAACAAAAGCTTGAACATCCGGCAAATCTGCCAGATGTTTGTGCAAAAGAATAGACAGTGCAGAAATCTGACCCTTCAGAGTACTGACTGACGAACCTTTCTCCAGGCCATCCTGAAAAAAAGATAAAATTCAAGGAATCCTTACCCAGCTCCAAGAGAAACCCTTAGATTCACACCAATGAAGGTATTTACGCAATGCCTTATGGTAAGTCTTGCGAGTATCGATGACTGCTTCAGAAAAACCACGTCTAGACAGGACTAGGCATTCAATCTCAAAGCAGTCAGCTTCAGAGAATCTCGATTTGGATGGAGGAATGTACCCTGAATTAAAAGGTCCTTCCACAGAGGTAACCTCCAGGTGGAAGAGATGACATCTTTACTAGATCCGCGAGCCAGATCCTGCGAGGCCAGACAGGAATCACAGACGCGCCCTCCTGTTTGTTTGATACGAGCAATAACTCGTGGAAGGAGAGCAAAAGGTGGAAACGGGTATGCCAGAGAGAAATTCCAAGGAACTGCTAGAGCATCTATCAGAGTGGCCTGAGGTTCTCTTGACCTTGAACCGTACCTTGTAATTTTGGTGTTTTGACAAGACGCCATCAGATCCAACTCTGGAACACCCTACCTGTGGATTATCTCAGAGAACACTTCCGGATGGAGAGCCCACTCCCCGGGATGAAAAGTCTGTCTGCTCAGAAAATCCGCCTCCCGTTGTCCACCCCTGGAATGTGGATGGCAGATAGGAGACAACTGTGAGCTTCCGCCCACTGCAGAATGCGAGTCACCTCCTTCATTGCTAAGGAACTCCGAGTTCCTCCCTGGTGGTTGATGTAAGCCACTGAGGTGATGTTGTCCGACTGGAATCTGATAAACTGGACTTAAGATAATTGGGGCAAAGCTACTAAGGCATTAAAGATTGCTCTCAACTACAAGATGTTTATAGGGAGAGAAGACTCCTCCCGAGTCCACAGGCCCTGAGCTTTTAGAGAGCCCCAAACTGCTCCCCAGCCAAACAGGCTGGCGTCTGTAGTCACAATCGCCCAGGAAGATCTCAGGAAGCAAGTGCCCCGAGCCAGGTTTTCCTGTGAAATCAACCATGAGAGAGATCCCCTTTTTTGTGAATATTCTGGGAGTCGTGGCAAGACAAAACGGAAATGCAACAAACTGGAAATGCTTGTCCAGAAAGGCAAACCTTAGAAATTGGTGATGATCCCTGTGAATCGGAACATGAAGATACGCGTCCTTGAAGGTCTATGGTCGTCATGAACTGACCTTCCTGAACAAAGAGAAGAAAGGAACAAATAGTTTCCATCTTGAAGGACGGAACCCTGAGGAATTTGTTGAGGCATTTTAGGTCTAGGTTGGGACGGAAGGTTCCCTCCTTTTGGGAACCAGAAAGAGATTTGTATAGAATCCTTGTCCCTGTTCCTCTACATGAACTGGAACAATTACTCCCAGGGAGGATAGGTCCTCTACGCAGTTTAAGAAGGCCTCACCCTTTACTTGGTTTGAGGATAGCCTTGACAGGAGAAATCTGCCCCTTGGAGGGCAAGACTTGAATCCTATTCTGTAACCCTGGGATACTATGTCCACCGCCCACAGGTCTGGGACATCGCAAATCCAAGCTTGTTAAAAAAGAAAGTCTGCCCCCCCCCCCCCACCTGATCCAAAATTGGATCGGGGGTGGACCCTTCATGCTGATTTATAGTCATCAAAAGGCTTCTTGTTTTGCTTCCCCTTATTCCAAGGCTGACTGGACTTTTAAGAGGTCCTGGATTGCTCTGGTTCTGAAGAAGAGGAAGAAGACTTCTGTGCTTTGAAATTACGAAAGGAACAAAAATTTGAATTCTGGCGACCCTTAGGTCTATTCTTGTCCTGAGGTAGGAAAGATCCCTTTCCACCCGTAATTTCGGAAAGGATTTCCGCTAGACCAGGCCCAAAAAGAGTTTTACCTTTATAAGGTAAAGCCAAAAGCTTGGCCTTTGAGGATACATTAGCCGACCAAGATTTTAACTACAGAGCTCTGCGAGTTAGCACAGTGAAGCTATACATTTTAGCTGCCAGTCTAATTACCTGCATGTTGGCATCGCAGATAAAGGTATTAGACAGTTTAAGAGCTTTGATCCTATCTTGGATCTCCTCTAGTCTCTTCTGATAGCAGATCAGACAGGGCATTACACAATATGCATAAACAAAGAGGCTTACCCGGGGAACTCTGTTAAAATCCAAATGCCTTTATTAATACACATCGTTTAAAATTTCTTGCAACAGCAAAAAAGTGCAGTGTGTTTATTATTCAAACGCATACATCGATCAAGGGTAGCGTCAAGGGGTCAGCTGACGCGTTTCGGCAAATCGCCGTAGTCCAAGCTGTATGACCCTATTCACACACCCCTGGTATTTAAAACAGTTACTCACACTCCATTGGTTGCTTAAAACATGACGCTACGATACACATTCAAGTATAACTTTCATAGAAATAATTGCAACATTGTATATGAATATCAGTTGCTTAATCACTAAGCTTATTTGATTACACTTCGCTGCTGCTGACTTAAAGGGACATTCAACACTGCCCACAACATTAATCTATGTTGAAAAACTATAAATAAAGATCAAGCTGCAACGTGCCCCCTTTCTCTTACTTCCTGCCTTCACTGTTGAATCGTCTACGATAACTTCAAAATTGGTGTCCTAACATGGCTTCCTAACTCCCCCCACCGTGACGTATTCAGCTTCTTTTTCAAACCAGCAGCCAATGATAGCCCATTCCTCGGACTGAAATCCAAGAGCGTTCACGGCCGTTAGCGCATGCGCGATACACTAGGAACAGTAAAAGCGGAACCATAATAAGCAAAGTTGTTTCCGTTCCGCTTATATTACGCATAGTACTCTATTTTGTTCTATTAGGTAAAACCCGATCCGATATGCAGCGTCGCCCGCAAATGCCGGTGACGCTGAATTTTGCGCTGGTTTGGTATCCTATATACGGCGTAACCTAGAAGTTACGCCCGTATATTTCTGCCATCGCCCGTAGTTTTTTGGGCCATAGGCAGGTATACCAAACCCGCGCAGTTTGGTATCCAATATACAGCGTAAGGACTTACGTGGCGAAAATGGAGAAAACTTACTCCATTTTCACCTCGCCACAAAAAGCAGCCGTAGTAAGCCAATCAGCCAATCAGATTTTTCTACCTTAATTCCGATTGGCTGATAGAATCCTATCAGCCAATCGGAATTCGACGGACGCCATCTTGGATGACGTCATTTAAAGGTATCTCATTCGTCGTTCAGTCGTCGGCCGGGATGGATGCTCCGCGTAGGCGGAGGGAAGATTGAAGATGCCGCTTGATGGAAGATGCAGCCGGATGGAAGAAGACTTTGCTGCCGCTTGGATAAAGACATCGCCCGGATCGGATGAGGAGTTCGGCCCGGTTGGGTGAAGACAAGGTAGGGAGATCTTCAGGGGGGTAGTGTTAGGTTTATTTAAGGGGGGTTTGTGTTAGATTAGGGGTATGTGGGTGGTGGGTTGTAATGTTGGGGGGTGGTAACATTACAACCCACCACCCACATACCCCTAAAATAGATGGTGGCGGGGTAGGAGCTCACTTTAGGGGGTAGGTAAGGTAGATGGCGGCGGTGTAAGGGGCTCACTTTAGGGGGTAGTTTAATATAGTTGGCGACGGTGTAGGGGGATCACATTAGGGGGTAGTTAATGTAGGGGGCGGCGGTTTAGGGGTTAAATATTTTATTAGGGATTGCGGCGGAGGATCGCGGTTGACAGGTAGATAGACATTGCGTATGCGTTAGGTGTTAGGTTTATTTGGCAGGTAGTTTAGGGAGTTACGGGGCTCCAATAGACAGCGTAAGGCTTACTACGGCTGCTTTTTGTGGCGAGGTGAAAATGGAGTAAGATTTCTCCATTTTCGCCACGTAAGTCCTTACGCTGTATATTGGATACCAAACTGCGCGGGTTTGGTATACCTGCCTATGGCCCAAAAAACTACGGGCGACGGCAGAAATATACGGGCGTAACTTCTAGGTTAAGCCGTATATAGGATACCAAACCAGCGTAAAAGTCAGCATATCGGATCGGGTTTTACCTAATAGAACGAAATAGAGTACTATGCTTAATATAAGCGGAACGGAAACAAATTGGCTTATTATGGTTCCGCTTTTAGTGTTCCTAGTGTATCGCGCATGCGCTAACGGCCGTGAACGCGCTTTGCATTGAAGTAGGAGAGATGGGATATCACTGGCATCTAGTTTGAAGAAGAAGCTCTATACGTCACGGTGGGGGGAGTTAAGCAGCCATATTAGGACACCAATTTTGAAGTTATCGTAGACGATTCAACAGTGAAGGCAGGAAGTAAGAGAAAGGGGGCACGTTGCAGCTTGATCTTTATTTATAGTTTTTCAACATAGATTAATGTTGTGTGCAGTGTTGAATGTCCCTTTAACCTACTCATCAATTTGACAATATCTCTATTATTATTTCAGTTTACTGAAAACCGAGTCCCTTTCCTTTCATTAGATCAATGTGATCATATATATCCTGTTTCCCTTGAAAAATCTTTTTAGCTTTCTATTTGCTTTTTCGTTATGCTTGCATATTACAACCACTTTGTCTTTTAGTTTTAATGATTACATATTTTGGCATGTTGTACTCAAACTACACTTAGGACTCGTTTTATCTTGTGACTTCATCCCTTCCTAAATCACTAGTTATTTCCACTCTCACTTGCACAGATTGGTGTAGTTACGAAAATTTTATGTTGCATATCACCTAATTTATTTTATTTGATCTATTTAAAGGGATATTATGTCATAATTCGGTAATATTTCAGATGACCTATTCAACTAATCTCTTAGCACCTCTTGCTATTTATTCTTCTTCCACAGAGTATACAGGTTACATTTTGGAGGCGAATTTTAAAAAATGTGTGTCTTCCTTTTTAGATATGGCCTCACCATAATATCCATGATAAACCTGATTTACCATGACCTCATTCAATCTTATACTATTATTTCTGTCACTCGTAAACACTGGTTCGATTCTCCCCAACACTCTTAATTCATGTCTTCATCTTTAATTTACTGCCAGAAATTGATTACATCTGACTCCAGATTTAACCCTTTAGGAATTCTGGTTTGTAATTTTATCATCCAAAATACTTCTTGCTTTGCTAAAATATAGTTTATATCACCCCCCTCTCTTAGGGGTCCTAACTTTTTGTATTATTGTCCATCTTAATGTATTTGGACTCTTGCCATGTTTTCTTGAGAAATGTTCAATCAGTGGTGTTGTCATTGTGCCCGCCTTGATGTTAGTAATATGTTCTCTAATCCGACTTCTAATCTCACGGGTTGTTAACCCTGTATACTGAATATTACAGGCTTGACAGGTTAGTAGGTATATACAATTGGTGGCCCTGCAATTTAAACATTCTCTATGATTGAATATTATGCCTGTAGCCTCACTCCTAAATTGATTACCTGAAATTAGATACTCACATGCTGTGCATGTGTGATTACTACATGGGAACATTCCTACACAGCTTAGCCACAAACTCGTGGCTGCCTTATTTTCCTGCAATTTGGTTGGTGCCACTATATTCCCAATTGCTCTTGCCTTTCTGTATGAGAATTGACATTTTGCGACATTCACCAAAAGGTCATCTGCACTTAATATAGAAAGATTGTTCCTTATAATGTTGCAGACTGTGTGATATTGATCACTATAGTCTGTAACAAAATGTATGCCTTTATCAAAGTTATAATTATTTTTATTGATTGGTTTGTTCACTAAAAGGCTTTCCCTTTCTATTTTCCCTACTTCTTTGTTCATACTTTTCACCATTTTCTCACTGTATCCTCTCTCTTTGAGTCTCATTTCAAAATCACTAGCTTGTTTGACATACTCTTCTTTTTTGGTACAGTTTCGTCTTAGCCTTACGAATTGGCCTTTGGTGATGGCTTTAAAGATGCCCTTAGGGTGGCAACTATTAGAATTGGAGTACAGTATTCCCTGAAATTGGTTTTCTAAATATAGTACTCAATATTCCTTCATTCACTGATCCTGTAATTTTAATGTACAAATTAATTAGCTGAATCTTCTTCTCCATCCCAGATTATTATTAGGTCATCAATAAATCTTCTGTAAAATTTTATCTGACCTTGTTGGCCCCCACTATCTCCAAAGATATGGAACAGCTCCCACCAACCCATGAATAGGTTGGCGTAAGAGGGGGCAAATTTTGCCCCCATAGCTGTTCCACACCTTTGGAGATATTAGGTTCCTTCAAACAAAAAATAATTGTGTAAGCAAAAATTTGGTTGTCTCCAATATAAATTTAATGTGGCAGTTACTATATTCACCAGTTCTCTTCAGGAAAAACTCTATTGCTTGTAAACCTTTATCATGTTGTATTGATGTATATAATGCTTTTACCTCTATGGTTAACCAACCATAGCTTTCCTTCCACTGGAAATTTGTCATTAAATTTAAAAGGTCTTTTGTGTCCCTTAAGTAACTGTATAGGGTGAGCACTATTGGTTGTAAAATTGAGTCGAGCCATTGTGACAATTTCTCTGTTACGGACCATATGCCACTCACTATCGGTCTTCCGGTTACTTCTGTAATGTATTTATGCACCTTAGGTAGATGGTTAAAAAAAATTGGAACAATAGGATGTTCCACTATTAGATATTCTGATGTTTCTTGGTTGAATAAACCCATTTCCTTGCCATCATCTACCAGGTGTATTAATTCCCTTGCAAATCTACTTGTTGGATTATTATGCAATTTAGTATACTGTGAGGTATCATTAAGTTGTCTTAAGGCTTCCTCAATAAACCAAGTCCTATCCATAACTACAACGGACCCCCCTTTGTCCGCGCTTCTGATCGTAATGTCCCTATTAGTGCTTAACTCTTGGAGTGCCCTTCTCTCTTTGAATGTTAAATTCTTTTTGGTTTTATTAATACTGTTAGAAAGTTCAGTTAATTCTTTCTTTCTCTACTCTTCTTTGGAAAGTCACTAAGATGGGACCCCTATCCTGTATGGGGTAAAATTTGGATTTGTTTTTAAAACTTGATAGGACGGTGTTTTGTTCTTGAGGATCTTGTGTATATAGTGTATTCTCTGAGAGAAGAGTCTCTAAAGATACCACATCACAGGTTTCTGTAAAAGACAATTTCCATGTTGAGTAATAGAGTACTTCTCTCATTGAGCACACTATCCTCATTGTTTGCAAAATGTTTTCTTAAGGTGAGATTCCTGATTAGACCATTAACATCAATAAGATGCCGCATCCGCAACTGTAGCAATACTTGCTGCAGGTTGCCACTGTAAACCTGGATGAATGTACTTCTTTAAGTAAGCCTCTAGCTTCTTATCCATGGGATCCTTAAAGGAACAACTATCCTCTACAGGAATGGTGGTTCTTTTAGCTAGAGTAGAGATAGCTCCCTCAACTTTTGGCACTGTCCGTTATGAGTCACGAATGGAGTCAGCAACAGGAAACATCTTTTTAAAAACAGGGGAAAAGGGAACCCCTGGCTTATCCTATTCTTGCACTATAATTTCAGACATCTTGTCTGGAACAGGAAAAACATCCACGGATGTGGGAGACCTTTTAGGGTTGACAGCAACCGTAGGTTCAGAGTCGTCCAAAGTAGCTAGAACCTCCTTCAGAAGCAACCTGAGATGTTCAAGCTTAAATCTGAAATTAACTTATTCAGAAGATTTTTCTCCCATAGTGTCAGAGTCTGACATCTCACCTTCAGAAGCTACTGAAGTGTCGTCCTCATCAAACATTTGAGAAAGGTTGACCAGCGCAGATTTAGAGGGGGTCAGAAACCTTACTAACAGACAAATGTTTAGATTTCCTCTTACGCTTACCCGATGTAGGGAAAGCAGACAAAGCCGCATATACTGCAGAAGTTATCTGAGCAGCAAAATTCCCTGGTAAATAAACACCCCATGAGGTTGAGAAGAAACAGAAGGCACAGAATGAGAAACAATTAAAGCTTGGGACGTTTGAGGAGAAAGCTTAGGCATATCATGCACAGCATTATCCTGAGAGACACGAGTCCATAGCTACAGAATATTAGGTCCCACTAAAAATGACAAATTAGAATGAAAAAAAAGCACCAATTTTGTTGACCAAAATCACTTAAAATCCTGAGGGCAAACAATTTATCTTAAAAGTCAACCTCAGACAAAGAGATAAATGTATGTTATCTTAGGCTCCTACTGTGACAGGAATTAATACCCCACTAGCAAGAGAAAGCGAGACTCTCCAGCAGATAAGTTCCCCTCTTGTCAGACGATACGATCAGCAAAGTAGCAAAGCAGACATTCAAAGATTCACGAAGCTCCACTCTGATATAACGGAAGTGCGGAAGTCACGTGAGCAGCCGAAAAAGAAAACTCCCGCAATATAAGAGCGCGAAAAGTAATAACGGCACAAATAAATAGAAAAAAATTTAATAGCCATCCTAAGTGCCTGAGGAGCTTTTCCTCCCATTGACCCTTTAGCCAATAAAGCTGCCCATAAAGAGTACCCCTAACTAAATCAGGATACATTATGTCCCCAAATAGATCCACTTGAGGGTTAACCTCAGAAGTGCTATTCTTCAGTACCTAGAAGGCAAAGGCACTTACCTATGGATCCAGCTGCAGGGCAGATAACGGCTACTAAGGTGTGACCAGTACTTCACTCCCTGTCGGGGACCTGTAGTAAAAGAAAGAACAGAGTAACCAACCCTGGCTTTCTGTAAAGGGGTAGCAAAAGTGTTAGCAGTAAAACAAAGACCACCTCGCAGCCTTCTAACTGCTAAAAGCCACCACTACTCTTACTAAAGAGATTGACGTGGACACAGCCAGACCCCAATCCTTGCTTGCTGGGAAAAGTACCCATAAAAGGATTAAATATCTTCAGACACCAACTTTGCACATCCTCCATTGACAAAGGCAAAGAGAATGGGATGCTCTTTGCCTCTTCCTGCTGGCCAACAGTTGAATATCCCACTAGTAATTGTAATGACGTCGTGGACGCTCCATGCCATAGGAAAGAAATATACGTATATGCATTTGAGATTGGCTGATGGCTGTCACATGATACAGGGGGAGTGGAAATAGACATAACTTTGACATTTGTCTGAAAAAATAAATCTACTCCATTTGAAGTTGAGACTGAGTGCTATTGTAATGTTATTTTTATCATGCATTTGTTGATTATTCAAATCTGTTGTATTTACTGGTCCTTTAAACGTGCACTACTAAACGGTCATATAAGAAAACGGCTAACTGGATAAGAATATGTGGACGGAGCTTGGCGGCCATTTTCTGCTGCTAACAAACAATGATTATTTAAAAGTTTCATGTAATTCTTACAAGCTTATAGATGTGGAATCTTTTGCAAGATGCTTGTCTAGTATGTAACAAGTAATAAAGAGTAAGTATTGGATCTAGACTGTCCCTAAGTTTAACGTACCTGTATAATGCTTGATAACAAATGGAAAAACAAACGTTAATACGTTACTGAAACAAACAACAATATGAACGCTCTTGGACAAAACCAAAACGCTTCAGACTTAGCACTGACTGTACACGCTTAAAGGGACAGTCTAGTCAAAATTAAACTTAATTATTCAGATAGGACATGTAATTTTAATCAACTTTCCAATTTACTTTTATCATCAAATTAGCTTTTTTCTCTCTTGGTATTCTTAGTTGAAACTAAACCTATTTAGGCTCATATGCTAATTTCTAAGCCCTTGAGGGCTGTCTCTAATCACATACTTTATAAATTGCTTTTCACAACAAAAGACTTGATAGTTCGCGTGGGCCATATAGATAACACTGTGTTCAGGCACAGAAAGTTATTTAAGATTTAGCTCAACACAATGTCAAAGTCAATAGATAATAGTCAGTCATGTGATCAGGGGGCTGTCAGAAGGTTCTTAGATACAAGGTAATCACAGAGGTAAAAAGTATATTAATATAACTGAGATAAGGAGCAGTCTGAAGAGACTTAGATACAAGGTAATCACAGAGGTAAAAAGTATATTAATATAACTGAGATAAGGAGCAGTCTGCAGAGGCTTAGATACACTGTAATCACAGAGGTAAAAAGTTTATTAATATAACTGAGATAAGGGGCAGTCTGCTGAGGTTTAGATACAAGGTAATCACAGAGGTAAAAAGTATATTAATATAACTGAGATAAGGAGCAGTCTGCAGAGGCTTAGATACAAGGTAATCACAAAGGTAAAAAGCATATTAATATAATAACTGAGATAAGGAGCAGTCTGCAGAGGCTTAGATACAAGGTAATCACAGAGGTAAAAAGTATATTAATATAACTGAGATAAGGAGCAGTCTGCAGAGGCTTAGATACAAGGTAATCACAAAGGTAAAAAGCATATTAATATAACTGAGATAAGGAGCAGTCTTCAGAGGCTTAGATACAAGGTAATCACAGAGGTAAAAAGTATATTAATATAACTGAGATAAGGAGCAGTCTGCAGAGGCTTAGATACAGAGTAATCACAGAGGTAAAAAGTATATTAATATAACTGAGATAAGGTGCAGTCTGCAGAGGCTTAGATACAAGGTAATCACAGAGGTAAAAAGTATATTAATATAACTGAGATAAGGAGCAGTCTGCAGAGGCTTAGATACAGAGTAATCACAGAGGTAAAAAGTATATTAATATAACTGAGATAAGGTGCAGTCTGCAGAGGCTTAGATACAAGGTAATCACAGAGGTAAAAAGTATATTAATATAACTGAGATAAGGAGCAGTCTGCAGAGGCTTAGATACAAGGTAATCACAAAGGTAAAAAGCATATTAATATAACTGTTAGTTATGCAAAACTGGGGAATGGGTAAAAAAAAGGGATTATCTATATTTTTAGAGCAATCAAAATTATATTGAAGACTGTCCCTTTAAGCTCCTTCTCTTGTATTACTTTATGTCTTGTTTGTCTCATTTTAAATGTCTTGCAGTCAGAAGAAAGAAATCCTGAAGATTTTGCAATCACAGCATTTACGGACGAGAACGCCTTAGCTTTAGAAGACAGTGATGATAATTTTCGATATTCTGGATCAAATATAATTTATTACCCTATGCCCTCTCATCAGGATGACAGGTGATTATCTTTATGAAATATTATACGCAATCATTTTGCTTTTTTTCTTTGTAGTTAAAGGGATACTGAACCCAAATTGTTTTCTTTCGTGATTCAGATAGAGCATGCAATTTTAAGCAACTTTCTAATTTACTCCTATTATCACATTTTCTTCATTCTCTTGGTATGTTTATTTGAAAAGCAAGAATGTAAGTTTAGATGCCGGCCCATTTTTGGTAAACAATCTGGGTTGTCCTTGCTGATTGGACAGCACCAATAAACAAGTGCTGTCTATGGTCTAAACCAAAAATTTGCTGGCTCCTTAGCTTAGATGCCTTATTTTTCAAATAAAGATAGCAAGAGAATGAAGAAAAATTGAGAATAGAAGTAAATTAAAAAGTTGCTTGAAATTGCATGCTCTATCTGAATCATGAAAGAAAGAAAAAAATTGGGTTCAGTGTCCCTTTAAAATACATTTTCCTTCTCTAGGCTCTCGGCTCAAAGTCCTTGCATTCATAATTCTCTAAAGCGGTTTAAACATCTAATGCAATTTCCAGCTTCCTCCTCTCTTGTAGTTCCTGCAGTACCAAAACATCTTTTCCCCTGGCTCCGGCACCTTTAACAGTTATGCACTCTTGTGAACACCTCAGGCTTTTGTACGCTTCCTTTCTTAAAGTGATGGTAAATCCGAGCATTTAAAACACTAGATTTTACCATCACTAAAAATAAATTGGACTTTCATTGATGGAGCTTGTTAAAAAAAAAAAAAAAAAAAAAAGTGTTCTGAATCCTAGCACGGTTGGTTTAGATTTGGGAATGTCACCTCATTGGTTAAAGAGCGCTGTGCCATGGGCACTCGGAGGCGCTGACTTTAGCTAGGAGTCGCGGCACAAAAAGGGTGAGTTTAGCACACTTTTTTTTTACAAACTCATCACTGGAAGTCCAGATTATTTCTAGTGATGGTAAATCCTAGCATTTTTTAAATGTTCGGATTTACCATCACTTTAAAGGCCCATAATAGTACTTTGCAACTATAAAACATATCAAATATAAACATTTTAAAGTAACATAAAAGCACAAAAAGAAAAATACGTTGGCTTTTGAACAGCAGTGTACCACTGGGAGCTAGCTGTATACATTTGGTGAACCAATGACTAAAGGCAAATGTGTGTTGCCACCAATCACAAGCTGGTTTCCAGTAGTGCATTGCCGAACCAATTTTTTAACAAAGGATGCCAAGAAAATAAATTTGCTAATAGAAGTTAAGAGGAGACACATAAAATTGCGTGCTTTTTCTGGTGCATGAGGCTGTTATGCCTCACTAACACACTCTCTTGTAATATGCCTCTAGTTAAACATTTGTCCTGTTTTAAAATGATTCAGCTTTGTAAATAATTTCAGTTCCACTGTCCTTGTTACTCAACCCGTGGATACTCCAGCTGATGTTAATATTCTCATCCCTTGTAAGTGCCCTTACTGAATGTGCATATATTGGGTGCTTTTATCAAATGTCCAATGGACATGATTCGCTGCTGCTGGTCATCGCTGCAGGCAGCAGCATATGCTGTCCGCATTTATCCTTGCACAAGCATTTCACCAGAAATACTTGTACAATGCCGCCCTCTGCTTCCTGGCAGCCAATCGGCTGCTAGCAGGGACTGTCAGTCATCCCGATCATATCAGATCAGGATGATTTCAATCCTGCTTGATAAATTGGAGCCTATTGTTATGAGTAAGCTGGAAGCCATTTATTGCGGTGTGAGTTGAGGACAAGTGTGCACTTCTCATCACCT
This sequence comes from Bombina bombina, assembly GCF_027579735.1. NCBI lineage: Eukaryota > Metazoa > Chordata > Amphibia > Anura > Bombinatoridae > Bombina > Bombina bombina. The sequence continues at coordinate 591,852,044 of NC_069505.1, read as the reverse complement.
AGACCAGACGTCCTCAAACTTCATATCAGCTGGCTGAGCATCATAGGAAATGTAGTTCCAAAACCTCTTCTGGGAAACCTTTGAAGAGATGCTCTTCTCTGAGCTAATTTCCAAGCAACAATAGATGCAAATTGTTGGCTGTGGTTTGTGATTTGTAAATATTCCATATATATTTCACTACACAGACGCTTATATGCAAATGTCAAGTAGCTGTAAAACTGTTAAAGGGATCCTAAATACATTTCATGCAAATCCCTCTAACCATGAGTGCTGCCATTATGAAACTTAGGTTAGTCTACAGGTATCTGAAGGAGAGTTACTGCACATGTGCAAAAACCTCAGTACTGAAATGTAGTGAAAGCTAGATTTAAACATAGCCGCAACCATCAGTAGTAAGAGGAGGTGAGGCGTAACCTCAATACTTTGTATAGAAAATGTATTTCTTTCCCAAGATATGGTGAGTCCACGGCATCATCAATTACTCTTGGGAATATCACTCCTGTCCAGCAGGTGGAGGCAAAGAGCACCACAGCCAAGCTGTTAAGTATCACTCCCCTTCCTACAAACCCCAGTCATTCTCTTTGCCTTGGTGCATGGAGGAGGTGAAGTTTTTGGTGTCTGAAGAAAATTGGATTTCTTATCTGCAAGCAAGATTTAATTCTTAGAACAGTTTGGGTCTAGCTGTACTCCACGTTAGTCTCTTTAGTAGGGCAGTGGTAGCTTTAAAGCAGTTAGGAACTCGTAAGGAGGGCCTTTCTTCATTTTCCTAACAATGTGCTGCCCTAATATAGAAAGCCAGAGTTGGTTTACTCTGTTCTTTCTTTTCAACAGGTCTCTGTGAGGAACTGTATACCCTCATACCTTGTGGAGTGTCTACATGCCGGACATCAGATTTGGCAGGTAATTGCCTTTACTTCCAGGTGGGGAGATTATGCACTAAGAGGATTAGCCTGCATTTTTTAATTGGGATTTAGATAATTCTGGGGTCAGAACTGAGCTGGCATGGGGCAGGCACTGTATTGCATGTGTGAGACCTATTTAACCCGGTTTAATGTAAAGGTTATGTTTGCATCTGAGGCTCTTTTTACTGGTATAAAAGTTTAATTACTAGTGGGAATATCACTCCTGGCCAGCAGGAGGAGGGAAAGAGCACCACAGCAAAGCTGCTATATATGTCGCTTCCCTTACCCATAACCTCCAGTCATTCTCTTTGCCTGCAGTGCAAGGAGGAGGTGAAGTTTTGGTGTCTGATCTACAATCAAGATTTTTTTTTATTTTAAAGCAGAGTAGGTTTGCTCTGATCTTTCTAAAGGGTCTAGAATTAGCCCATGTCAGTCTCTTCAGTAGGGCAATGGTGGCTTTTAAGCAATTGGGAACTTGTGGGGTACAATCCTCACTGCGTTTTCCCAAAAACATTTTGCTGCCCTATTTAGATAGTTTGAGTAAGTTTACTCAATCTTTCTGTTTCTCCACAGGTCCATGTGAGGGATGGCATCCTCTCAAACCAGGTGAGCTGTCCTGCTGCCGGACAGATAAATATTGAGGTAAGTGCTATGTATCAGGGAACAATTTGGCACTTATTCAACTGAAACGCTGCAGGGAGGTTTTTTATTATTCCTGTCAGGGGGCAGTTTTTTATGGCAGTTTTTGCAGGCACTGTTAGTGTGAGGAGTTATTTATTTTATTGATGGCTCAGTGAGGATCCGTTTTTAGTAACAGATTATGTATTTTTTTTTGGGGGGGGGGGGTTTGTTTTTAAGCCTGTTTTTCAAGAAATTTGTTTTGTTTGTTTTTTTGTTTTTAAAAAAAGGCTTTTTTGTCAGCAGTAGGACCGCACCTTTTAGGGAGGTTCTGATTCTTTGATGTCAGAGCTTTGTTTTGGCGCTTTTCTTCACTTCCTGTAGAGTGAGGTGCCCATATTTTAGATGGCTCTGTTGTTTAGAAGGCTTCTTGCTGTTTTTGCTTCTCTGGAAATCCGGATTGTAAACAGGATCATTTTTTTCCTCAGTTTGCTGCGCGTTGCAGGACAGGTAGGGCACCTCAGTAATTCTGCTGAGGTGTAGAGTGTTGCCTGGGGTATGTTTTCTTGATTTGGAAAATTTAAAGGGAACATTTATTAATGTTTTTTTGGTTCTGTATTATATCCTTTGTTAAAAGATTTAAAAAAAAAAAAGTTAAAATGTTTTTATTTGCTTCTTTTTGTATTATGGATCAGACGGCTGTGCAAGATGTTACCTGTAGCTTATGTTTTGATGCGCAGGTGGAACCCCCAGTACCTTTTTGTTCTTCATGTATTGAAAAGAACTTTAGCTTATAGAAATAGACGTTTTGACCCTGAGCCATCATTAGCTAAGGCGGATGCTGTTCAGGAGCCTCCTGTTTCAGATGTGCCGCAGCTTTCTCCTCAAGCGTCCCAATCCTATTCATCTGCACATGCAGTGCCCTGCGTTTCTTCTCATGATCCGTCTGGGTTTATTTTGTAAGATATTGCTGCCCAGGTATCTTTTGCGGTATCTGAGATGCTGTCTGCTTTTACCATGTTGCAGGGAAAACGCAAAAGGACATTTAAAGAAACAGTAAGTAAGGTTTCTGATCCTGAGGTGGCTAATCAAAGTATTTCCTCTCAGAAGTCTGAGGATGAAGATTCTTTGGATGCATCTGAGGGTGAAATTTCGGATTCAGGCAGCATAATTCCTTCTACTGATGCTGAAGTTGTGTGGAAGGGTTGCTCAACTAAGAATTGGTTTAAACATTTATTTTTTCTGTACCTCTGATCTCGCAAATGCTATTAAATGTACAGATTGGTTTGAACTTTGTCTCCAAGGATGTTGCTGTTAAGGCACTGCCACAGCTTTCTACTTTTATGTCCCAAGCCTATATGGTGTCACATGCAGTGCCCTGTGGTTCCTCTCAATCTCCTGGAGGAGTTTATTTGCTTACAGAAGTTGCAAGCTCAGGTATCTTCTGCAGCATCTGTGGCTTGGTCTGTTTTTCTTTACTTCAGGGAAAAGGCAAGAGGACATTTCAAGTCTCAGATAAGAGGGTTTCTGCTCCACATGCTGCTACGCAGGTTTGTCTTCTTCCAAGTTAGTGAGGAGGATTCGCTGGTAGTTTCTGAGGCTGAAATCTTAGATCTGGACAGTATAATTCCTTCATCTGTTACTGAAGTAGTATCCTTCAGTTGTTTGCTTCAAAGCCTCTTATATTGTCAGGAGGTCTTGGTTGACTGGATGACACCTTTATCAGTTCTATATTTTTCTTTAGGGTTCTAGACGTGCTGTGAGATGTTCACAGGATTGTTATAGAGAATCTGGGGCTATTTCTCCCTGCCTCATGTCCTTTTTAGGATTTCTCTCTTGAAATGCACAGTGTCTTTAATAGAAGGGAACTTTCTACTTTTAATCAGAAAACTTAGATCTCTGCGGAGATAATCAAGTTTTCTTTCTGACATAGGTGAGCTGGAGGTTTAATTGTTCATTTAGAGCAATGTTTTGTCTTGTTAGACTTGCTGTACTAGCTGCCGGGCATTGTAACTGAAATCTATGGTCAGCTGAGAAGCCTACCTGTGGTTTAGTGGTACAGCCTAGGCTTTATAGTTGTGCAGTTGCAGATTCAATTCTTTCTTCTCTAAGTTTCTAATCTAAGTTTTCCTACCAGGGGCAGATTTCTCTTTCTAGAGTATCTGCAATCCAAGTAGGATGAGAGGCATTCCTTGAACTGGATTCAGGGTCTTTTCTGGGAGTGACAGTTCCAGTCCCAGTTTGGGAACAGGATATAGGTATTTACCTCATATATTTCAGATTCTGTCCTTCAAAGTAGTATCCTTTCTCCTTTGGTTCTAGTGGGCCTGTTCATAACGAACTTAGACCTGAGACATTTGTTTCCTTAATCGGAATCTTCTCTAGTTTTCTTAGTTTGCGCCATCCCATTCAGACGTTTAGGTCTTGGGATATTGCAAGTGTGTTTTTCAATATATAGTTCAGGTATCATCCTGACTTCGAGCTAACTCTTTTAAGAGATCTTGTCCAATCTTCTTTTCCGGGGATGGGAAATTAATCTGGAGAAGAGTTCCCTTGTTCTGTCCACAAGGATAATTTATTTAGGACTACCGCCACAATACCCTGAATGCACCTGATTTCTCCAACATTGGTGTGTCCGGTCCACGGCGTCATCCTTACTTGTGGGAATATTCTCTTCCCCAACAGGAAATGGCAAAGAGCACAGCAAAAGCTGCCCATATAGCCCCTCCTCAGGCTCCGCCCCCCAGTCATTCTCTTTGCCACTCTGAACAAGTAGCATCTCCACGGAGATGGTGAAGAGTATGTGGTGTTTAGTTGTAGTTTTTTATTCTTCTATCAAGTGTTTGTTATTTTAAAATAGTGCCGGTTTGTACTATTTACTCTAAAACAGAAAAGGATGAAGAGTTCTGTTTAAAAGAGGAGTATGATTTTAGCAGCAGTAACTAAAATCAATTGCTGTTCCCACGCAGGACTGTTGAGCCCAGAGAACTTCAGTTGGGGGGAACAGTTTGCAGACTTTTCTGCTCAAGGTATGACTAGTCCATTTTCTAACAAGACTGTGTAATGCTAGAAGACTGTCATTTTCTCTCTTTGGGATCGGTAAGCCATTTTCTTAGACTCATAACAGAATGAAGGCTTATTATGGGCTATATACTGGTTGACACTCTTGTGGGCTTAATCGATTGCTTTATTTAATCTTTTTATGAGATTTGAAGTGATTTTCAAAACTTTTAGTATTTGGGAATGTTTTTAGGCGCCAGGCAGTCGTTTAGACACCTTCCCAGTCAGGAAGGGCCTTTCACTATAGTAGACAGAGCCTCATTTTCGCGCTATAATTGCGCAGTTTCTTTTGGATGCAGTGCATGCAGCTTCATGTGAGAGGGTCTGGTGGTCATTGAAAACGTTCCTGGAAGGCTTATTTTGGTGTCGTATAACCCCCAAGGACAGGTGAAGTCGCAGCAAACGCTGTGGCTGGGACTGTAGTGGGTTTAAAATTGCTAATTGATAAAACAGCTCCGGTTTCCTCATTTAAGGGGATACAAACTTGAAAATTGGGGTGCAATACTTTAAAAGCATTAAGACACTAGGGTAAAGATCGGATTTTTCCTTCATAGTTTTTCACACATTCAGAAATAAAGTGTGCTCTGTTTAACATTTAAAGAAACAGTAACGGTTTTGTTTAAAAACGGTTTTATTGCATTATTAGCCTGTGTAAGCCTGTCTAACATGTCTGTACCTTCAGATAGAACATGTTCTGTATGTATGGAGGCCAAGGTGGTCCCCCCTTCAAATGTATGTGATAATTGTGCCATGGCGTCCAGACAAAGTAAGGACAGTACTGTCACATTTAATAAGGTTGCCCAAGATGATTCCTCAAGTGAAGGTAGTGGGGATAGTTCTTCATCCTCTCCTTCTGTGTCAATACCAGTTATGCCCGCGCAGGCGACCTGTAATGCTCAGGTCAGTCAACTCAGGTATACTAATTTACTGGAGTTTGTAACAGAAACTTTAACAGAATCTTTCTGTAGAAAAATGGTATGATGTTCGCTAGGTAAACCAAAAGAGATGTCTAGTGGTTTCCCTAGTGCTTTTATATATGCCAGGTGAATACAGGGATGTAGATATTATATGATACTGACTCTGTATTCACAGTGGCATCTATCACAGAGATATAGAATTTAGCTCGGTATTACATACAGCTTTAGGTTTAGCATAACAGTTCAATTTAGGCAGTTATGGGGTAATGATATAAATGATTCACAGAGACCTTCTTAGCAAATAGTACTGAGTAGCACTTACGGTGAGAGTTCTGGAGTTCAAGGAGGCCAAAACCCGGAGCGGTCTGATAGCAAGCGGCAGCGTTCCTGTCAGGCAGGGAGAGAAGCACCGGGCGGTGTCTGATGACGTAGGAGGTGCTGTGTGCTGCGGAAAGGCTGCAGTCCCACACTGTGTGGTTTGAGGATCCAGGCTGTGCTGACAGGCTGCAAGACGGACAGTGTTACACAGGCTGAGGATAAGGATATCAGGATCAAGGTATGAAAACCTTAGCAACTCAGGAGAGCAGAATCTTGAGAGGAAGTTCAATTAGAAACAATTCTCAATAAACCAGCATTGAGGTTAGGGAGGAAGTGCTTTAAATAGGCAGGCCTTAAAGGGACAGTATATAGCGAGAGGGAGCGTAACCCTTACAGAGCCCCCCCCCCCCCAAAGGAACCACAGCGAGGGTCATGGTCTAGGACGGTCCGGATTGCGTCGGTGAAACAGGGAGACCAGACGAGGGGCCGAGACATTGGAAGCCGGCTCCCAGGAATCATCCTCATGACCAAAACCCTTCCAGTGGATCAGGTAGAACAAAACTCCTGCACGGATACGAGAATCCAGAACACTGTGTACCTCATACGACTGATCCGAAGACTCAGGGAGCACAGGATCGGAAGATGAAGATGAGGGTGGGGGGTCATGACAAGGCTTTATCAGAGAGACGTGGAACGTCAGATGAATCTTGAAAGTGGACGGAAGTTGCAAGGTGACAGTAGAGGGACTGTTCACCCTGAGGATGGGATAGGGACCCAAAAACAGCTTACCTAGTTTCCTACAAGGATAAGATAGCTTTAGGTTCTTTGTAGAAAGCCACACAAACTGACCAATGGCGTATTGAGGACTGGCTCGGTGGCGCAAATTGTAGAACCGCCTCTGCGAAGCCTGAGCATGAAGTATGTTACCATGGATGTGGGTGAAGACTTTTGAAATGTCATTTACCAAGTCATTAACCTGTGGACAAGGGGTATCCACTCTTGGAAGCAGGGTAAAACGTGGATGTAATCCGTAGTTGATAAAGGGGAAAACCCAGTAGAGGTGTTTTTATTGTTGTTATAAGCAAACTCCGCAAGAGGCAAAAAGGATGCCCAAGCATCCTGCTGATGGGAACAGAAGCATCGCAGATATTGCTCCAGCCACTGGTTAACCCTCTCCGTTTGCCCGTTTGTCTGGGGATGGTAGGCTGTGGTAAGTTTCTGTTCCATGTGTAGAGCCTTGCATAAGAATCTCCAGAACTTCGAAGTGAACTGAGTTCCTCGATCACTGATTATAGTAGTAGGAATACCATGTAGTCGTACGATGTTTTGTATAAAGAGGTCGCATGTAATCCTGGAAGTGGGTAAAGAGTTTATAGGAACAAAATGTGCCATTTTGGAGAACAAGTCTGTGACAACCATTATCGTGGTGTAGTTACTAGAAATAGGGAGATCCACTATGAAATCCAAAGAGACTGTCTCCCAAGGAATTCGAGGAGCAGGTAAGGGTTGTAGTAACCCAATGGGTAGTTGTCTTGATGGTTTGGAGGTGGCACAAATAGACCATTTGGATAAAAAGTTTTTAAGATCAGGACGTAGAGTTGGCCACCAATATGAACGAAGGAGTAGGTCAGTAGTTTTTTCCCTACCCATATGTCCTGCTAGTGGTGAGTCGTGAACCATCCGTAGGAGAGTAGGTCTTAACTCTGAAGGAATATACAATTTACCATCTTTACGGAAAATACCATTGGAATCTTGGGTTAATTCCTGAAAGGGTACAGAAGTATCAGTGGCCACAGCATCCCTGAGTAAAGGTTTGAGACTAGTAAGAAGCCCAATGATGCAATCTTTAGGTACTACCGTAGTTGGTTCAATATCAAGAACAGGTGGGGGGCGGAGCTGACAATTGGAGAGAGCAGACATGTTTTAGCAGAGCTCCGTCAAAAATACCAAATAAATATACATTTTCCCATAACTTTGGAACTTAAAAGTACCCCACTCTACACTATTTGATCTGCCCATTGCAACTTGTCTGACTAGGCCAATTATTGCCAGCTACGCGGCTGAAAAGATCTGTTGCTGGTGGAGGAAGGCTGCGCTACCTGACCAGCCCACTATTGAGGCCACGAACCATATCCTAACTGCGTGATTATCTAGCTCAGCCATGGAGAATTTAGAAGCTAGTTTCCGGGTCCTGATGGCGGACTACGAGAGGAGATTCCTTGAAAGGATCGACAGGATCATTGAAGCATCGCAACCTAGAGGGAGCCGGGCCTGTGGCGCGCCGCATAGCATGGCGGTAGCTGAGAGAGCGCCAGATGCGAGTGATGCCATAAATCAGCAAATGTCCCCATTTCCTTCAGGGGCCGGACTGGAGGAGGGGGTGAATATGGAACGAGAGCTGCAGAGACCTGAGCCAAATTCCCCCGCCTCAGCTACCCGCCAGGGGGGCCCGGACTCCATTAATTCCCTCGGCAATGTGGTTGGTGAGACTAGTTTCCCCCAGTCTGGTGGGAGCGCGGCCCAACTCTATTTGGAGCAGTGGAGTAGTGACAGAGCGATTGCATCCGGGTGTGTGGCTGGTTCCCATGAGCGTGACGCTGGTGTCCTGAGTGCCCTGCTAATAACTTTCAGCCAGCGGTCCACCCTACCTTTTTTTGCATGCGAAGCCATGGTTTCCTGGCGTAGAGGTGAAGGGTAAACACTGGACACAGTTTTAATATGAGCAGTGTGTAGCTCATCTCTTGTGTGTTTCTAAAACTTGGGACAGAATGGCGGCCTCATCTTTTAAAACTCATGATATTTGTCTGTCTCTCCCCTCTGATTAAAATACATGATAGTTCTGTGCCTTTCGCCCTGTTAATCTAGGAGTTTTGAAATGTTAATAAACAATATATAGGGCAGGGTACACCATCTCAACTTAGATGAGAGGTCATTATAAAGTATGTCATAGATATTTGGCCTGCTTGCCTAGGTGAATGCTTGTTGCATTGGAATGTTATACCCTGTACAGCATCTTGAATACTGAAGTACACATACATGTCACATATTCTCAGTTCACAACTCATATAAGTTTCTCTATATCTTTTTAGTTGGTCCCCCATTGTAGTGTTCTGACTCATAGCTAGTATCTGGGAATACCTAATATATATTTTGGCTGGGTAGAGAAAGCTTAATAGTATATACCATAGATGTTTTTCTCCTCCTCCCCCATAATTCATTAGTACACAGATATGCTCTGTCAGCGGCCGAGATGGGGCGATCTGTTCATGTCTTCTTAGGAGGGGTAGGAACTCATAGTTATAAGCATGCTCCCCTTCCCTGTATTGATGCAACATGTTATAGATACTGGTTATATTTCTTCTCTTCTAGCCTCTTTATTCACCTGGTCTAGCTATGCTAATTTATTACTAATCTCGATGACACAATATATGTATTTTTCACCTCACTATGTACCCCCTCCCCCCTGTGTAATTATATACACCTCCTATGTCGGATTATAACTGTGTAAGGCCCACAAGAGGCCTCTAGAAAGTTAGGAGGCTAACATAAAGACCATTTTATTGAAACCCTCATATGGTGTACATGGGTAGATAAGGCCCGAGTGCGGCCTGTAATATTTTAGAGGGCAAAACAAGAGGTTTATTAATTAGCACCTTAAACATTTCCTTTAGTTTTACTAAGTAAGGCACCCCTAATCCACTAGATGATATCTGCGCCACATTATGTACATTTGAAAAGGTGTATGTTGCTGCAGTCATAGGACCCTCCTGAGACCGGTTAGTAATTGCCCAGGGTTGTTTGGGTAATCTTTATACAGTTTGGAGGTCAAATTATATGTCTCTTTGCATCAGGGGTATGTGAATTTGAGGCTCTTTAGAAGCCTATAATATTTTGGGGAATATCAGAATATAATGTATATCTCTCCCTACGGATGCTTAATTTTCAATTTGTTGGCGGATATGCGTAGTGAATTGTGTTTATTTGGTGCTTATTTTGTCTTTGTATTGTTTAAACCTCAATAAAAACATTATTTAAAAAAAAAAAAAAAAAAAAAAAGAACAGGTTTTGGGGCTTGCCTGGAAAGGGCATCGGCTTTACCATTTCTGGAACTCGGTCGATAGGTGATGATATAATGGAAACGGGAAAAGTAGAGGCTCCATCTCATTTGTCTAGACGAGAGAGTTCTGTTAGATTGGAGATATTGTAAATTTTTGTGGTCAGTATATATGACCGTAGGTTGAAGTGCGCCTTCCAATAAATGCCTCCAGTGGTCAAAAGAACACTTAATAGCCAAAAGCTCCTTTTCACCGACAGGGTAGTTTAATTCAGCCGGTTGCATGAGCCTAGAAAAGAAGGCTACTGGATGGAGAGGATCCTTAAACGATTTCCGTTGGGAAAGAATAGCGCCGATGGCGAAATCGGATGCATCCACCTCAAGTATGAATTGTTTATCCGTATCTGGATATTGTAAAATAGGAGCTGAAGTGAATTTCGATTTTAGTGTGTCAAAGACTGATTGGGTCTGACTATTCCATCGGAAGTTGAGATCCAGCTTGGTAAGATCTGTCAGAGGTTTTGTGAGGGCAGCGAATCCTGGGATAAACTTTCTGTAAAAGTTAGAGAACCCAAGGAAACGTTGTACATCTTTTTTTGATTGAGGGGTAGGCCACTCCAGAATTGCTTGTACTTTATCACTTTGCATCTTAATTCCCGAAGGAGAGATCTCATAACCCAAGAATGAAATCTTACTAGATTCAAATATGCATTTTTCAAGTTTAGCGTAAAGATTATTTTTTCGGAATCTAGTGAGTACTTCTCTTACGTGTCCTCTATGTTGGTCTAGGTCTTGTGAAAAGATCAAAATATCGTCCAAATAGACCACTAAATATACGTCCAAAATGTCCCTGAAAAGGTCATTGATGAGACATTGAAATGTTGCTGGAGCATTGCATAACCCGAATGGCATCACCGTATATTCGAATAGACCGTATCTAGTCCGAAAAGCGGTGAGCCATTCGTCTCCAGCTCTCATTCGTATCAGATTATAGGCACCCCGGAGATCCAATTTGGTGAAAACCGAGGCACCTCTTAATCTTTTGATTAACTCAGGAATGAGTGGGAGGGGGTACCTGTTCTTACGTGTGCGCCTATTTAACTCCCTATAGTCGATGATGGGTCTCAACGAACCATCTTTATTAGTAACAAAGAAAATCCCGGCTCCAGCAGGAGATGTACTGGGTCTGATAAACCCTTTCCTGAGATTCTCATCAATATAATTCTTTAAATGTTCTAAATCCGGTTTTGATAGGGGATATATATGACCATAAGGGATTGAGACCCCGGGGAGTAAATCAATTGGGCAATCATAGGCCCTGTGGGGTGGAAGGCTCTCAGCATCTTTCTTATCAAAGACATCTAAGAATTCAGCATAATGCGTGGGTAAGGTACAAACTTCTGTTTGAGGGAGTTTAGTACTACTAACACTAAGACAGGAGAGTGTAGGGGTAGAAAAGGTAAGACAGAAGTCTTCCCAATTGAATGTTGGTTTATGTGTACGTAACCAATCAATTCCCAATATGATGTCAAACATGGGAGAAGATATAACATCAAATGTGCATGTGTCAATAACAGAAGTGCTAGCAGTTACCTGGAGAGGTATGGTCTGTTTCATAACAGGACCAGAGGAGAGAAAAGAGCCATCAATAACCCTCACAGAGACTGGAGCTGTTTTACACTCAATAGGAATTTTATTTCGTTTCACAAAACCACAATGTATAAAATTCCTGCACGATCCGGTATCCACAAGGGCTTCAGTGGTTGTCTTGTACTGTTGCCACTGTAAGAGAATTGGGATGGTTATATATGAATTTTTTGTTGTTTTCAACATAAGAGTATTTGTATGATTGAATGACCTACCCTTCTTAGTTTTTGAGAGTACTGGGCAGTCCTTAACTTCATGGGTTGGGCAGGCACAGTACATACAGAGACTGTGTAGTTTTCTTCTTGATTTCTCTTGGGGGGTTAGAGGCCCCTTCATAAACCCAATATCCATCGGTTGTGGGGTTTCTTTTACTTCATAAGATGGTGCTGGGAAGAAATTTTTTGAGCTACTGGCTCTTTTGTTTCGCCGTTCTCTGAGACGTCTGTCGATGTTAATACAGAGTGTGAATAATTCTTCAAGAGAATCAGGGATTCCTATGCGAGACAGCTCATCCTTTATCTCTTCAGATAAGCCTAGGCGAAATTGCGTCTTAAGAGAAACCTCATTCCACTCTGAATCTCGTGCTGAGATTTTGAACTGTGTAATGTAGTTTTTCACTGGATTCTTTCTTTGTCTCAGAGATCTGAGAGTATTTTCTGCAGATACCTGCTTAAATGGATCATCATAAAGAGCTGACATTTGGTTGAAGAAGGTTGAGAGGGACCCCAAGATGGCGTCGTGATTCTCATAATAGGTGTCTGCCCAGGCCCTGGGCTCTCCCCTGAGATAGGAGATCACTGTTAGCACCCTAGCCCTCTCTGTGGGATAAGTGCGTGGCTTCATTTCAAAGAGGAGTAAACAGGAATTCCTAAACTCCCTGAAGCGTGTACGGTCGCCAGAGAACTTCTCTGGGGGAGAGACCAGGGGTTCTGGGAGAGATTCAGTAGCAGGAGGTTTAGGGGCTAAAACCTCCCTTAGACAGGCTTTTAAAGCCTGATTCTCCACTTGTAGTTCGTGGAATGATCCGGATAAGGCATCCAGCCTATCTGATAAAACCTGAATTTTTTCATTTAATGGATCTTGCTCCATTTCAACTGTATGTAAAGAAAAAGTTTGAAGGAAAAAAAATAAATAAAACTTTTTCAGGATTATTTGTGTAGGAATATTAAAGCACAATTCCTATTCCTTTTGGCTGGTTTATTATGTAATGCTCAGGTCAGTCAACTCAGGTATACTAATTTACTGGAGTTTGTAACAGAAACTTTAACAGAATCTTTCTGTAGAAAAATGGTATGATGTTCGCTAGGTAAACCAAAAGAGATGTCTAGTGGTTTCCCTAGTGCTTTTATATATGCCAGGTGAATACAGGGATGTAGATATTATATGATACTGACTCTGTATTCACAGTGGCATCTATCACAGAGATATAGAATTTAGCTCGGTATTACATACAGCTTTAGGTTTAGCATAACAGTTCAATTTAGGCAGTTATGGGGTAATGATATAAATGATTCACAGAGACCTTCTTAGCAAATAGTACTGAGTAGCACTTACGGTGAGAGTTCTGGAGTTCAAGGAGGCCAAAACCCGGAGCGGTCTGATAGCAAGCGGCAGCGTTCCTGTCAGGCAGGGAGAGAAGCACCGGGCGGTGTCTGATGACGTAGGAGGTGCTGTGTGCTGCGGAAAGGCTGCTGTCCCACACTGTGCGGTTTGAGGATCCAGGCTGTGCTGACAGGCTGCAAGACGGACAGTGTTACACAGGCTGAGGATAAGGATATCAGGATCAAGGTATGAAAACCTTAGCAACTCAGGAGAGCAGAATCTTGAGAGGAAGTTCAATTAGAAACAATTCTCAATAAACCAGCATTGAGGTTAGGGAGGAAGTGCTTTAAATAGGCAGGCCTTAAAGGGACAGTATATAGCGAGAGGGAGCGTAACCCTTACACGACCCCTAGTACATCTAGCACGCCAATGCTTGTTACTATGCAACAATTAACGGCTGTAATGGATAATTCCATAGCTAATATTTTATCCAAAATGCCAGCATTTCAAAGAAAGCGTGATTGCTCAGTTTTAAATACAGTAGAGCAAGAGTGCGCTGACGATAATTTATCTGTCATACCCTCACACCATTCAGAAGTGGCAGTGAGGGAGGGTTTGTCGGAGGGAGAACTTTCTGATTCAGGAAGAATTTCTCAACAGGCAGAACCTGATGTTGTGACGTTTAAATTTAAGTTAGAGCATCTCCGCGCATTACTTAAGGAGGTACTAACTACGCTGGATAATTGTGACTCTTTGGTCATTCCAGAAAAATTGTGCAAGATGGACAAATTCCTAGAGGTCCCGGTGCACCCTGATGCCTTTCCGATACCTAAAAGGGTGGCGGACATAGTGACTAAGGAGTGGGAGAAACCAGGCATACCTTTTGTCCCACCTCCTATATTTAAGAAATTGTTCCCCATGGTCGACCCAAGGAAGGACACATGGCAAACAGTCCCTAAGGTTGAGGGGGCAGTTTCTACGCTAGCCAAACGCACGACTATTCCCATTGAGGACAATTGTGCTTTCAAAGATCCTATGGATAAAAAATTGGAGGGTTTGCTTAAAAAGATTTTTGTTCAGCAAGGTTACCTCCTTCAACCAATTTCGTGCATTATTCCTGTCACTACGGCGGCGTGTTTTTGGTTCGATGAACTAGAAAAGTCGCTCAATAAGGAGACTCCATATGAGGAAGTCATGGACAGAATTCACGCACTTAAGTTAGCTAATTCCTTTATTTTAGATGCCGCTTTGCAATTTGCGAGATTAGCGGCGAAAAATTCAGGGTTTGCAATTGTGGCGCGCAGAGCGCTCTGGCTAAAGTCTTGGTCGGCGGATGTATCTTCCAAGACAAAATTACTTAATATCCCTTTCAAAGGCAACACCCTTTTGGGCCAGAATTGAAAGAAATTATTTCAGACATCACTGGGGGGAAGGGCCATGCCACGGGATAGGCCTTTCAAGGCTAAGAATAAGTCCAATTTTCGTTCCTTTCGTAATTTCAGGAACGGACCGTCTTCTAACTCTGCAGCCTCTAGACAAGAGGATAACGCTTCCCAGGCTAAGCCAGTTTGGAAACCAATGCAAGGCTGGAACAAGGGTAAACAGGCCAAGAAGCCTGCTGCTGCTACCAAGACAGCATGAAGGGGTAGCCCCCGATCCGGGACCGGATCTAGTAGGGGGCAGACTCTCTCTCTTTGCTCAGGCTTGGGCAAGAGATGTTCCGGATCCCTGGGCGCTAGAAATAGTCTCTCAGGGTTATCTTCTAGAATTCAAGGAACTTCCTCCAAGGGGAAGGTTACACATGTCTCGCTTATCTTCAGACCAAATAAAGAGACAGGCATTCTTACATTGTGTAGAAGACCTGTTAAAGATGGGAGTGATACACCCAGTTCCAACAGTGGAACAAGGTCAGGGGTTTTACTCAAACCTGTTTGTAGTTCCCAAAAAAGAGGGAACTTTTAGACCAATTCTGGATTTAAAAATTCTAAACAAATTTCTCAGAGTTCCATCGTTCAAAATGGAAACCATTCGAACAATTTTACCTTCAATACAGGAGGGTCAGTATATGACTACCGTGGATTTAAAGGATGCGTACCTACATATTCCTATCCACAAAGATCATTATCATTTCCTAAGGTTAGCCTTTCTGGACAAACATTACCAGTTCGTGGCTCTTCCATTCGGTTTAGCCACTGCTCCCAGAATTTTCACGAAGGTGCTAGGGTCCCTTCTAGCGGTTCTAAGACCGAGGGGCATTGCAGTGGCACCTTATCTAGATGACATTCTAATTCAAGCGTCGTCTCTTTCCAAGGCAAAGACTCATACAGACATTGTTCTAGCCTTTCTCAGATCTCACGGTTGGAAGGTGAACGTAGAAAAGAGTTCCATGTCTCCGTCAACAAGAGTTCCCTTTTTGGGAACAATAATAGATTCTTTAGAAATGAAGATCTTCCTGACAGAAGTCAGAAAGTCAAAGCTTCTAAACGCTTGTCAAGTTCTTCACTCGATTCTGCAGCCTTCCATAGCTCAGTGCATGGAAGTAGTAGGATTGATGGTTGCAGCAATGGACATAGTTCCTTTTGCTCGAATTCATCTAAGACCATTACAACTGTGCATGCTCAATCAGTGGAATGGGGACTATGCAGACTTGTCTCCCCAGATTCAAGTAGACCAGGTAACCAGAGACTCACTCCATTGGTGGTTGACTCAGGATCACCTGTCTCAGGGAATGAGTTTCCGCAGACCAGAGTGGGTCATTGTCACGACCGACGCCAGTCTATTAGGCTGGGGCGCGGTCTGGGATTCCCTGAAAGCTCAGGGTCTATGGTCTCGGGAAGAGTCTCTTCTCCCGATAAACATCCTGGAACTGAGAGCGATATTCAATGCGCTCCGGGCTTGGCCTCAACTAGCGATGGCCGGATTCATAAGATTCCAGTCGGACAACATGACGACTGTAGCTTACATCAACCATCAGGGAGGAACAAAGAGTTCCTTGGCGATGAGAGAGGTATCCAAGATCATCAAATGGGCGGAGGATCACTCCTGCCATCTATCTGCAATTCACATCCCAGGAGTAGACAACTGGGAGGCGGAATATTTGAGTTGTCATACTTTCCATCCGGGGGAGTGGGAACTCCACCTGGAGGTCTTTGCCCAGTTAACTCAATTATGGGGCATTCCAGACATGGATCTGATGGCGTCTCGTCAGAACTTCAAGGTTCCTTGCTACGGGTCCAGATCCAGGGATCCCAAGGCGACTCTAGTGGATGCATTAGTGGCGCCTTGGTTGTTCAACCTAGCTTATGTGTTTCCACCGTTTCCTCTCCTTCCCAGGCTCGTAGCCAGGATCAAACAGGAGAAGGCCTCGGTGATTCTGTTAGCTCCTGCGTGGCCACGCAGGACTTGGTATGCAGACCTGGTGAATATGTCATCGGCTCCACCATGGAAGCTACCTTTGAGACAGGATCTTCTAGTACAAGGTCCATTCGAACATCCCAATCTAGTTTCTCTGCAGCTGACTGCTTGGAAATTGAACGCTTGATTTTATCCAAGCGTGGGTTTTCAAATTCAGTGATTGATACTCTGGTCCAAGCCAGAAAACCTGTGACTAGAAAGATTTACCATAAAATATGGAAAAAATATATCTGTTGGTGTGAATCCAAGGGATTCTCCTGGAGTAAGATTAAAATTCCTAAGATTCTCTCCTTTCTCCAAGAGGGTTTGGATAAAGGGTTGTCAGCGAGTTCTCTAAAAGGACAGATTTCTGCTTTATCTGTTTTGTTACACAAACGACTGGCAGCTGTGCCAGATGTACAAGCTTTTGTACAGGCTTTGGTCAGAATCAAGCCTGTTTACAGACCCATGACTCCTCCTTGGAGTCTAAATTTAGTTCTTTCAGTTCTTCAAGGGGTTCCGTTTGAACCTTTACATTCCATAGATATCAAGTTACTATCTTGGAAAGTTCTGTTTTTGGTTGCTATTTCTTCTGCTAGAAGAGTTTCTGAATTGTCTGCTTTGCAGTGTGATACATCCTATCTGGTGTTCCATTCAGATAAGGTCGTTTTGCGTACCAAGCCTGGTTTTCTTCCAAAAGTTGTTTCCAACAAGAATATTAACCAGGAAATAGTTAATAGTTCTAAGAAGGAACGTTTGTTACACAATTTAGATGTAGTTCATGCTTTAAAGTTCTATTTAGAAGCAACAAAGGATTTTAGACAAACTTCATCTTTGTTTGTCGTTTACTCTGGTAAGAGGAGAGGACAAAAAGCTACTGCTACCTCTCTTTCTTTCTGGCTGAAAAGCATTATCCGATTGGCTTATGAGACTGCCGGACGGCAGCCTCCTGATCGAATCACAGCTCACTCCACTAGGGCTGTGGCTTCCACGTGGGCCTTCAAGAACGAGGCTTCTGTTGATCAGATATGTAAGGCAGCGACTTGGTCTTCTCTGCACACTTTTGCCAAATTTTACAAATTTGATACTTATGCTTCTTCGGAGGCTATTTTTGGGAGAAAGGTTTTGCAAGCCGTGGTGCCTTCTGTTTAGGTAACCTGATTTGCTCCCTCCCTTCATCTGTGTCCTAAAGCTTTGGTATTGGTTCCCACAAGTAAGGATGACGCCGTGGACCGGACACACCAATGTTGGAGAAAACAGAATTTATGCTTACCTGATAAATTTCTTTCTCCAACGGTGTGTCCGGTCCACGGCCCGCCCTGGTTTTTTAATCAGGTTGAAAAATTTCTTTCTCTATACACTACAGTCAACACGGCACCCTATAGTTTCTCCTTTCTTTCTCCTAACCGTCGGTCGAATGACTGGGGGGCGGAGCCTGAGGAGGGGCTATATGGGCAGCTTTTGCTGTGCTCTTTGCCATTTCCTGTTGCGGAATAGAATATTCCCACAAGTAAGGATGACGCCGTGGACCGGACACACCGTTGGAGAAAGAAATTTATCAGGTAAGCATAAATTCTGTTTTTGTTTGATCTCGGAAGTTATGCAGGGTCAGGTCTGCTCAGTACCTGGATGGTAGACCGCCTGGGAACACCAGGTGCGGTATGCTTGGACCTTATTTGATTCTTTATCTAAGAGATGTCTTTCAGAGGTCAGAAAATCAAGGATTTATTTATTTTCCCAACTCTGCAGTCTTCTGTCCGGCCAACAGTAAGCTCTAGTGGCCGGTGGATAGCTTACCCATCTTGCAACCAGGAGGTTGGGAGTTTGGATTTACCTGCAGTTGATATTGCTTCACTTTTCTGTGACCCTGTGTATGAAGGGAATTGGTCTGATGGTATTCCATGGACATCATTCCTTTTGCTATTTTCCATGACATGGAGAACTTTCCGATCTGTCTTAAAGGATAGATTTAGATCAGATGACAAGACACTTTCTTCCGTAGTATTTTTTCAGGAGCATCTTTCTCCGGGCGCGTGATTCTGGAGATATTCCTGGGTGATGTGACCCCGGATGCCAACCTGCTGGGCTGGTAAGCTGTCTGGGTCTTGTTTAAGGATTATGGACTCGGAAGTGTCTGCTCTCCTCTTTAAACATCTTGGAGTTGAGAGCAATTCGCAATGCTCTGATGACTTGACCTCAGTCGTCCCTAGCTTGGTTCCAGTCGGACAATATCACCTGAAGGGTTTATATCACCTGAAGGGTTCCTTAGCCATGTAGGAGGTGACTTGGATTGTTCAGTGCGAGGAAGCTCACATTTGCTGTCGGTCATCCACTTTCCAGGGGTGGACAATTGGGAGTCGGACTTCTAAACAGACTAATTCATCCTGATAATTCATCCCCGAGGAGTGAGCATTTCCATCCGGAAGTGTTCTCTAGGTAGACCCTCACATGGGGGTTTCAGGAGTTGGCTTCTGTGGGCGTTTCAACAAAACGCCAAGTTTCGAAGGTACGGTTTATGGTCATGTGATCCGCAGGCCGTCCTGATAGATGTTCTGACGTTTTTCTTGGTTTTCAGTCTTGCATACCTTTTTCCTCTTTCCACGGCTGTGATTTTATTAGCCCCTGCGTAGCCTCGCAGGATCTGGTGTGCAGACCTAGTGGAAATGTCGTCTCTCCACCTTGGAGACTACCTCTGAGGAAGGACTAATGATTCTTGGTCTTTTCCTTCATCTAAATCTCTGAAGCTGACTGCTTGAAGATTGGACGCTTAGTTTTGTCTAAGCCGGGGGGGTTTTCTGAATTTTTTTTCCTTTCTCTAGGGTGGTCTGGAGAAGGGTTTGTCAGTCAGTACCCTGAAGGGTCAGTTTCCTGCATTGTCTTTTTTGCTACATAATCATCTAGTGGACGTGCCAGATGTGCAATCTTTTTATCAGGCACTGGTCTACATCAGGCCTGTGTTTAAGTTGGTTGCTCCCCCTTAGGGTTTTATCCTTATTCTTAAAGTTTTGCAGTAGGCTCTGTTTGAGCCTTTACTTTCCATAGATATTAAGTTGTTATCTTGGAAGGTTTTGTTTCTCATTGCTATCTTTTCTGCTTGGAGAGTCTCGGAGCTCTGTGTGATTCGCCTTATCTTTCATGCAGTTAAGGCGGTTATTCGTACTAGTTAGGTTTTCGGATAGATATATTAATCAGAAAATTGTTGTTCCTTCTCTGTGTCCTTATCTATCTTCTCATAAGGACCGTTTTTTGCACAACTTTGATGTTGTGCGTGCTTTTATTTTCTATCTACAGGCGGCTAAGGATTATCGCCAGTTTGCTGTTTTGTTTCTCTGAGAAACATAAAGGTCAGAAAGCTTCAGCTACTTCTCTTTCTCTTTGATTGAGTAGTATAATGTGTTTGGTTTATGAGACTACTGGACAGCAGCCTCCTGAGAGAATTTCAGCTCATTCCAGTAGGGCTGTGTCCTCTAGCTTGGGCATTGGTTCCCACTAGTAATTGATGATTCCGTGGATTTACCATATTTTAGGAAAGAAAACATAATTTATGCTTACCTGATAAATTTATTTCCAGATATGGTGAGTCCACGGCCCACCATTTATTTTAAGACTGTTATTTTGAACTAAAACCTCAGGCACCTCTACACCTTTGTGTTATCTTTTTCCATTTTCCCTTTGGCTGAATGACTGGAGGTTATGGGTAAGGTAAGTGACATATATAGCAGCTTTGCTGTGGTGCTCTTTGCCGCCTCCTGCTGGCCAGGAGTGATATTCCCACTAGTAATTGATGATTCCGTGGATTCACCATATCCGGAAATAAATAAACTTATTGGGTAAGCATAAATGGTTTTTATTGAGGACACTTCATATGGGTTCTATTTCGTGTAATGGTCACTAACATTGCCGGAACAAACTTTACTAGTTTTGCTGAAGACGATCTATCTCGCACTGTGTATTTTCAGTGGGAGGTGCCACATCTCTGTCGCAAGGACGGAACTTGTTTTCGTGCCTTCCTGTGGCGCAGTGAGTTTCTCCTTCCAGAGTAGCTGCACGGATTTGAAGAGTGATCTGCGCATTTCCATCAGAGTAGCCGATTCAGTACTTCTCTTGTTTCCGGTTGCGGATTCCGACATCGGCTCTGGGAGTAGGTAGGCGCCTCAGTCGAGACTGAGGTGTGGAGTTGCCTGGGGGTATTATTGGAGCGTATCTCGCTCTACTTACATCCTTATATTACCGTGGGTAATACTCTAGCTAGAGTCTGCAGAGTAATTATTTGAGAAATAATTTTTTTTATAAACATGTCAGATTCAGAGCAAGAGTCTGCTCAACTGAACTCATGTATTTTATGTCTAGAAGCACAAATTGCTTCCCCCATGCAGTTTTGTTCCTCATGTGTTCCTCATTTAGCTCTGCTTCTTAGCAAAGAGATCAAACTACAAAAGGATTAAATACATAAGGATATTTGAGTTATTTCAGGAGTTATTCAGGGTTATTCAGGCTTATTCAGTAGAAAATAATACTTATATTTTTCTTATTGTTAAAGTGTTGCATAGTTTAAAATGTCTCAGATACAGTGCAATGGGTGTTTTGCACTTTTTAATCGTTCTACTTTTTGGAGATTTAGGGGCTGTCCTGTTTGTAAGCAGTTTTCCCTGTTAAGGGAGGAAATAGCTAAACTTCAAGCTAAGGTAAGTAACATACCTGTTACCTCTACAAAGCTGCCTCAGAAAGAAGCCCCTCTACCCCAGAGATCAGCAAGGAGAGGCAGATGGATCACTGTAGGCTCTGGAAGAATTAGAACAGTAGACCAGAAGCATTGCCCACAACCTCTGCCATTGCAAAACTCCTATGCTGCTCTTGCCGAATACACTTGTGATGAGGAGATTGCTGTTTCTGAGCCCTCTGAAGCTGTAACAGGTAATTTAAATCTATTGGCACCTGATTCTCCAGGTAACATAACACAGGAAAGAACTGCAGATGTGTTTTTGAGAAAAAGACTGTTAGTGGGTGACTCTATTTTGAGGAATGTGTATTTAGGTGAAAGTAAAGGAGAAACAAGGGAGGTTAGATGTCTTCCAGGAGCTACTGCTCACAGGGATAGGAATCGTATTTTGAGAATTGTTAAGGCAGCAGGAAAGGGAAGTGAGTTGGATGTGATTGTTCATTTAGGAACAAATGATCTGGCTAGTAATCATGTTGCTGCTGTTCAGAAAGAGTTTTGTGACCTAGGTAATCATTTAGAGACTGTGGCATCAACTCTATCATTTTCTGCTATTTTACCTGTGTATGACCAGGAAGCAGGAAAGATGGAGCGGATAACAACATTTAATTCTTGGTTAGATAAGTGGTGCAGGGAACGAGGATTTGGTTTTATTGGCCATTATAGCTCTGTTTGGAAAGATACTAGGTTATTTAGGAGAGATGGCTTGCATTTGGATGCTAAAGGAACAGAGTATCTGGGAGAGGAGTTCAAATACTTTATTAGAAATCATTTAAACTAATAAAGGGGGGTAGCATTAATATATCCACCTGCCCCCCACAGCATGCCAAAACTGTTAGTCCAAGTAACAATTCTAGAAATTCTAGTAGAAAAATTCTTCGTGCCATGAGCACAAATGCTCGCAGCTTAGGAAATAAATTACCTGAACTCATTTCAATAATGACTAGGGACAACTTGGATTTAGTAGCTATAACAGAAACATGGTACAATGATTTGCATGACTGGGACATAGTCATACCTGGATACAGGTTATTTAAAAAGAACAGAGTAGGAAAGAAAGGTGGAGGAGTTGCTTTGTATGTAAATGAAAATATAAAGGTTACTGAAATTGTAGGAACAAATGATGAGGTGGAAAGTATTTGGGTGACTTTGGAAATTGGAGATAAAAATGTTTTTAGAATAGGGGTTGTATATAGGCCTCCATTGCAGGATGAAAAACTGGACAATCTGTTATTAGATGAAATAACCAAAATGACCATGAAGGGTAAGGTTATAGTACTGGGGGACTTTAATTTGCCAGATATAGACTGGAAGATTCCTTCTGCTAGATCGGCTAGAAGCAGGTATATTCTTGAATCTCTGCTAGGGGAATCACTTGAACAATTAGTCAAGGAACCAACTCGTAAGGAAGCTATATTAGATCTAATACTTACAAACAGTGATACAGTTTCAGATGTGTCTGTAGGTGAGAACTTAGGATCCAGTGATCATCAATCTGTTTGGTTTAGTATTCATGTTCAGGAACTGTACACCCAGACTAAAACAAAAGTTTTAGACTTTAGGACGGCAGATTTTTCATTAATGGGAGAATACCTAAAAAACTATTTAAAGGGGAAAAATCTTATTACAGGGGTTCAAGAACAGTGGGAATTTGTGAAAGGTGCCATTTTAGATGCAACCGCACACTGTATTAGACATGTCTGTAAAAGTAAAAGAAAGCGGAAACCAATTTGGTTTTCCAAAGAAGTAGCACATGCTGTAAAGACAAAAAAGATAGCTTATAAAAATTACAGACACACACAAGCAGATGATGATATGAAAATATGGAGACTCCAACAAAAAAAGACTAAGCAGTTAATTAGGAAGGTTAAAGCTGATGCAGAAGAGAAGATAGCACAGTCAGTAAAACATGGGGACAAAACATTCTTTAGATATATCAGTGAAAGAAGAAAAAATAAGGTAGGAATAGTAAAATTGAAATCAGTTGATGGTAGAATAATAGAAGGAGATAAGCAGATTGCAGACTGTCTCAATGATTACTTCTGTTCTGTTTTCACTAAAGATTGTGAAGATACAATGTCTACATTAAGGGATGCTATGCAAAATAGAAACAAGCTTAACAGTAATCTTTTTACAGAGGATGAGGTTTTGTTAGCATTATCAAAAATAAATGTTACAAAGGCAGTGGGTCCTGATAATATTCATCCAAGGGTTTTAAAAGAACTTCGTTCAGTGCTAACTGTCCCATTAACTGATCTGTTTAATCAGTCACTATTAACAGGAGCTGTCCCAGATGATTGGAGAATAGCAAATGTAATACCTCTTCATAAAAAGGGCAGTAGAGAAGAATCTGGCAACTACAGGCCAGTTAGTTTAACTTCAGTAGTAGGGAAATTAATGGAAAGCCTCTTAAAGGAAAGAATTATGACTTACATAAAGACAAACAATTTAGAGGACCAAAATCAGCATGGTTTTACTTCAGGGAGATCATGTCAGACTAATCTAATTGACTTCTTTGATTATGTAACAAAAGTATTAGACAAGGGAGGAGCAGTTGATGTAGCATATCTAGATTTCAGCAAAGCATTTGACACCGTCCCACACAATAAACTTATTCACAAACTATATCTCCTTGGTCTAGATTCAAAAATTGTGAACTGGGTGGAATGCTGGCTTAAGGACAGAAAACAAAGTGTCTTAGTAAATGGAGTTCATTCAGCAGAGGGGGCTGTTACTAGTGGTGTTCCTCAGGGGTCAGTTCTGGGGCCTGTTTTGTTTAACATATTTATCTGCGATATCAGCAAAGGGCTACAGGGGAAAGTATGTCTCTTTGCAGATGATACAAAAATTTGCAACAGAGTGGATGTTCCAGGGGGGGTAGACAAAATGAGAAGTGATATACAACAATTGGAGGATTGGACAAACGACTGGGATCTAAAGTTTAACACAGCAAAGTGTAAAATAATGCATTTAGGGAAGAAAAATCCAAATGTTAATTACAGACTCAATGACACTTTACTGACTGTTACAGACGAGGAACAGGACTTGGGAATTATTATTTCAGATGATTTAAAACTTAGTAAACAATGTAGTAAGGCAGCGAGTAAGGCTAGCAGAATGCTTGGATGTATTGGTAGAGGTATTTGCAGCAGAAATAGTAAGGTTCTTATGCCACTTTATAGATCATTAGTTAGGCCTCATCTTGAGTATTGTGTGCAGTTCTGGAGGCCATATCTTCAGAAGGATATTAACAAACTTGAATCTGTGCAAAGGAGGGCTACCAAAATGGTACATGGTCTAAAAAATAAAACTTACCAGGATAGGCTCAATGACCTAAATATGTATAGCTTAGAGGAGAGAAGGGAAAGAGGTGATATGATAGCAACTTTCAAGTACATTAAAGGGTTTAGTAAAACTGAGGCTGTGGGTATTTTACATAAAATGGAAAATTCAAGAACAAGGGGTCATGAGCTCAAGCTAAAGGGTAGTAGATTCAGGAGTAATTTGAGGAAGCACTTCTTTACAGAAAGAGTGATTGATTTATGGAATAAACTTCCTCAAGAGGTAGTAGCAACAAACACTGTGGGGGACTTTAAAAATGCATGGGACAAGCATAGGGCTATCCTACGAACTAGATAAGTTTATACTGTTAGGTAAGGTGGGGCAGACTTGCTGGGCCTATGGCTCTTATCTGCCGTCAATATCTATGTTTCTATGTTTCTATGTGTTAAGAAAAGTTTGCAAAATAAAGTTTAAGGGGAAGCGCAAGAGGTAACTTAAAGATTCGGATAATAAGGTTGCTGATTCCAGCAATTCGTTTGGAGCTTCTGAGGGTGAAATCTCAGACTCAGTGTAATTCCTTCATCTGAAGCTGAAGTGGTATCTTTCAGATTTAGTCTTGAACACCTTCGTGTTCTGTAAAAGGAGGTTTTGGCTACTTCGGACGACTGACACTCCTGTAGTTGTCCACCCTAAGAAATCTAGTAAACGTAATAGTTACTTTAATGTTCCTTCCTCTAAGGAGGTGTTTCAGGTGCCAGACCGTGCTTTAGAGATTATTACACAGGAGTGGGAGAAACCAGTGGTTTCCTTTTCCCCGTCTTCTATTTTCAAGAAGATGTTTCTGGTTGCTGATTCCATAAAGGAGCGATGGCACACGGTACCTAAGGTAGAAGGGGCCATTTCTACTTTGGCTAAGAGAACTACTATTCCTATTGAGGATAGCTGCTCTTTTAAAGACACTATGGACAAGAAGCTGGAAGCTTATTTGAAGAAAATATATGTAGGCCTCCAATGGCAACCTGCGGTGTGTATTGCCACTGTGACAAGTGCTGCATCCTATTGGTTCGACGCCTTGTCTGATTCTCTTCAGGTAGAGACTTCTTTGGATGAGATCGAAGACAGAATTAAGGCTCTTAAGCTAGCCAATTCCTTTATTTCTGATGCTATTTTGCAGGTTGTTCTACTGGGAGCAAAAACTTCTAGTTTCGCTGTTCTAGCCCGTAGGGCATTGTGGTTGAAGTCTTGGTTGGCGGATGTTTCCTCTAAGGTCAAGCTTCTGGCGATTCCTTACAAGGGTAAGGCAGAAATAGTTTCTGATATTACAGGTGGGAAAGGATCTTTCCCTACCGCAGGATAAGAAGAATAGACCTAAAGAACGTCAATGTTTGTTCCTTTCGTATCTTCATAGGAAAGTCTTCCCCTTCTCCTTCCAAGCAGGAGCAGTTCAAGCCTTCTTGGAGACCCAATCAGCCTTGGAACAAGGGGAAGCAGCCTTAGAAACCCTCAGCTGACCCCAAATCAGCATGAAGGGTTTGCCCCCGATCCGGGATCGGATTATGTGGGGGGCAGACTTTCTCAGTTTTCTCAAGCTTGGATACGAGATGTCCCAGATTCCTGGGCTGTGGACATAGTATCTCAGGGTTAAAAATTGGAATTCAAAACCTTTCCTCTCAGGGGCAGGTTCCAGACAAGAAGAGAGGCGTTCTTGAAATGTGTTCAAGATCTTTCCTCCCTGTGAGTGATAGTACCAGTTCCAATGGAGGAACAGGGTCTGGATTTCTATTCAAATCTGTTTGTGGTTCCCAAAAAAGAGGGAACTTTACGACTTATTCTGGAATTGAAATGTCTCAACAAGTTTCTCGAGTACCGTCCTTCAAAATGGAAACTATCCGTTCCATTATTCCTCCAGTGAATCTGGAAAAGAGTTCCCTTGTTCCAGCTACAAGGGTGGGTTTTTTTTCGGGACCATAATAGATTCCCTATCAATGAAAATATTTCTGACGGAGGTCAGAAAATCCAAGATTCTCTCCTCTTGCCTTTCCTTACAGTCTACTGTTCGGCCATCAGTGGCTCAATGTATGGAGGTAATTTGTCTGATGGTCGCTTCCATGGACATCATTCCCTTTGCTCGTTTGAGAGCTCTGCATTTATGCATGCTCAAGCAATGGAACGGAGATCATTCAGATCTTTCTGAGGATAGGTCTAGATCAGTCGTCAAGAGATTCTCTTGCGTGGTGGCTTTCTCAGGAGCATCTGTCTCATGGAACATGCTTTTCTAGACCTTCCTTGATGATTGTGACCATGGACGCCAGCCTGCTGGGCTGGGGAGCA
Source organism: Bombina bombina (assembly GCF_027579735.1). Taxonomy (NCBI): domain Eukaryota; kingdom Metazoa; phylum Chordata; class Amphibia; order Anura; family Bombinatoridae; genus Bombina; species Bombina bombina. The sequence goes on along the minus strand of NC_069505.1, from coordinate 591,825,263 downwards.
GTCTGGGACTCGTTAAAGGCGCAGGGACTCGGGAGGAGTCTGCTCTTCCCATAAACATCTTGGAGTTAAGAGTGATTTACAATGCTCTGGTGGCTTGTCAGTGATTCTCATAGCCCCTGCGTGGTCTCGCAGGATCTGGTATGCAGACCTAGTGGAGATGTCGTCTCTTCCACCTTGGAGACTGCCTCTGAGGAAGGACCTTCTGATTCAGGGTCCTTTCCTTTATCCAAATCTTGTTTCTCTGAAGTTGACTGCTTGGAAATTGAACGCTTAGTATTGTCGGTCATTGAGACCATGATTCAGGCTCGCAAGCCTGTTACTAGAAAGATTTACCATAAGATATGGTGTAAATATCTTTATTGGTGTGAATCCAAGGGCTACTCTTGGAGAAGGGTCAGGATTCCTAGGATTTTGTCCTTTCTCCAGGAAGGTCTGGAAAAGGGTTTGTCAGTCAGTACCCTGAAGGGTCAGATATCTGCTTTAGCTATTTTGCTACATAAGCGTCTGGCCGACGTGCCAGATGTGCAATCTCTTTTTGTCAGGGCTTGGTCAGAATCAGGCCTGTGTTCAAGTCTGTTGCTCCTCCTTGGAACCTTAACCTTGTTGTTAAAGTTTTGCAGCAGTCTCAATTTGAGCCTTTGCATTCTATAGATATTAAATTGTTATCTTGGAAGGTTTTGTTTCTTATTGCTATCTCTTCTTCTCAGAGAGTCTCGAAACTCTCAGCTTCGTGATTTGCCTTTCATGCGATAAGGCGGTTCTTCGTACCAAGTTAGGTTTCCTTCCTAAAGTTGTTTCGGATAGAAATATTAATCGGGAAATGATTGTTTATTCACTATGTCCTAATCCTCCTTCTCATAAGGAACGTTTGTTGCACAACTTGGATGTTGTGCGTGCTCTTAAATTCTATTTGCAGGTTACTAAGGATTTTTGCCAGTCTTCTGCCCTGTTTCTTTTGGAAACGTAAAGGTCAGAAAACTACTGCTGCTCCTCTTTTTCTCTGGTTGAGAAGTATAATTCGTTTGGCTTATGAGACTGCTGGATAGCAGCCTCCTGAGAGAATTACGGCTCATTCCACCAGAGCTTTTTCCTCTTCTTGGGCTTTCAAAAATGAAGCTTCTGTGGAACAGATTTGCAAGTATGCAACTTTGTCTTCCTTGCATACTTTTTCAAAATGTTATAAATTTGATACTTTTGCCTCGGCTGAGGCTTCTTTTGGGAGGAAACGGGGGTGCCTTTGGTTTAGGTTACCTGTCTTGTCCCTCCCTAGTCATCTGTGTTCTCTAGCTTGGGTATTGGTTCCCAACAGTAATTGATGATGCCGTGGACTCACCATATCTTAGGAAAGAAAACAAATTTTATGCTTACCTGATTAATTTCTTTCTTTCCGGATATGATGAATCCACGGCCCCGCCCTTTATTTTAAGACCATTATTTTTTACTAAACCTCAGGCACCTCTACACCTTGTGTTACTCCTTTTTTTTCCATTTACCTTCAGTCGAATGAGGGAATGACTAGGGTTTGTGGGAAGGGGCGTGATGTTAAACAGCTTTGCTGTGGTGCTCTTTGCCTCCTCCTGCTGGCCAGGAGTGATATTCCCAAAAGTAATTGATATTGCTGCGGACTCACCATATCCGGAAAGAAATTTATTAGGTTAGCATAAATGTTGTTTAATTTTGTCAAGCACTAGAAGGGCTCACTCCTCATTGATGTGCCTATGCGCTAGCATGCTCCAAAACGTATGCAGGACACAGTTCCTGATTAGACATGAGGTACAGTGGTTAAAGAAAAGCTTTTGGTAGGGGCTATTAACATGGGATGATTTTTTTAAAATGATGCCTAGTATAGGGGCAACCAGGTTATGTATTTATAAAAATTAGACCATTTTTAGCATGTCCCTCTAAATTTAGACACGCGCCTCACACCCTCTTTGTTCTTCACATGTCTTTAGCAAACATTCTTCACTTACTTTCTATTCTGGATCTTTCTACATGCTTTACATCTGTATGGAGACTTAAAACTTTCACAAATATCCTCTCCCTGCTGCTTTCTAAATATTCTCTTCCCTAGACCCTGCTAAGAAAACCAAAGTCGTGTTGTGGTGTCTGCACGCCTCAAAAACACCCTCTTCCCCTGATCTTGCACTTCAGTTAAACATCTTATCCTGCACTCATCACACTTTCACAAAAACCTCCTCTTACATGGGCAGTACACATTCCCAAAACATTCTATGTAAATACACCCCTTCTTGGATATTGCATACACTTTCCCCTACAGTGTACTTTTTCTTTCATGTAATTGGCAAGAGTCCATGAGTAAGTGACATATGGGATATACAATCCTACCAGGAGGGGCAAAGTTTCCCAAACCTCAAAATGCCTATAAATACACCCCTCACCACACCCACAATTCAGTTTTACAAACTTTGCCTCCTATGGAGGTTGTGAAGTAAGTTTGTGCTAAGATTTCTATGTTGATATGCGCTTCTCAGCATTGTTGAAGCCCGATTCCTCTCAGAGTACAGCGAATGTCAGAGGGACGTGAAGGGAGTATCACCTATTGAATACGATGATTTCCCTAACGGGGGTCTTTTTCATGGGTTCTCTGTTATCGGTCGTAGAGATTCATCTCCTACCTCCCTTTTCAGATCGACGATATACTCTCAAATTTACCATTACCTCTACTGAAGAACTGTTTTAGTACTGGTTTGGCTATCTGCTATATGTAGATGGGTGTCTTTTGGTAAGTATGTTTTCATTTACTTAAGACACTCTCAGCTATGGTTTGGCACTTTATGCAATTTATATAAAGTTCTAAATATATGTATTGTACTTATATTTGCCATGAGTCAGGTTCATGTATTTCCTTCTGCAGACTGTCAGTTTCATATTTGGGAATATAAACACTTTAAGAAATTTGTTTCTTACCTGGGGTTTAGTCTTTTTTCAATTTGACTACTTTTGCATTTGCGGGTATTAGGCCCGCGGGTGCGTAAAATGTTAGACTTTATTGCGTCATTTTTGGCGCGAACTTTTCTGGCGCGGGAAATTAAGTTTTTGACGCAACTTCGTAATTTCCGGCGTCATACGTGACGTCGAGACCTTTCACACGGCGGCGTCATTAGTGACGCAAGTGTGTCATTTCCGGTCATTTTTGGCGCCAAAAGAGTTTACGTTTCGTTGTGCGTCATACTTGGCGCCAATTTTTTCATTATTTCAATACCCCATTGTTGTTTGCCTCCTGCTTTCTTTTCTATCAAGAGGCCTCTGCTTTATATGTTGTTTTTTCTCTTACATTGAGCAAGATGTCCCAATCTGATCCTGTCTCTGAAGTTTCTGCTGGAACATTGCTGCCTGACATCGGTTCTACCAAAGTTAAGTGCATTTGTTGTAAAATTGTAGAAATTATTCCACCGAATGTCATTTGTAATAGTTGTCATGATAAACTTTTACATGCAGATAGTGTTTCTATCAGTAATAGTACATTGCCAGTTGCAGTTCCTTCAACTTCTAATGTGCATGATATACCTGTAAATTTTAAAGAATTTGTTTCTGAATCTATTATGAAGGCTTTGTCTGCATTTCCACCTTCTAATAAACGTAAAAGGTCTTTTAAAACTTCTCATTTAGCTGATGAAATTTCAAATGACCAACAACATAATAATTCATCCTCTTCTGATGAGGATCTATCTGAAACAGAAGATCCTTCCTCAGATATTGACACTGACAAATCTACTTATTTATTTAAAATAGAGTATATGCATTCTTTATTAAAAGAAGTGTTAATTACTTTGGATATTGAGGTAACCAGTCCTATTGACGTTCAGTCTAATAAACGTTTAAATGCTGTTTTTAAACCTCCTGTGGTTTCTCCAGGTGTTTTTCCCATTCCTGAGGCTATTTCTGATATGATTTCTAGGGAATGGAATAAGCCAGGTACTTCCTTTATTCCTTCTTCAAGGTTTAAGAGATTGTATCCTTTATCAGCAAAATCTATAGAGTTTTGGGGAAAAATCCCCAAAGTTGATGGGGCTATTTCTACTTTTGCTAAACGTACCACTATTCCTATGGAAGATAGCACGTCCTTTAAGGATCCTTTAGATAGGAAGCTTGAATCTTATCTAAGGAAGGCCTATTCATATTCAGGTCATCTTCTCAGACCTGCTATTTCTTTGGGTGATGTTGCGGCTGCATCAACCTTCTGGTTGGAGTATTTAGCGCAACATCAATTGGATTCTGACATATCTAGCATTGTTCGAATACTGCAACATGCTAATCATTTTATTTGTGATGCCATTTTTTATATTATCAAAATTGATGTTAGATCCATGTCTTTAGCTGTATTAGCTAGAAGAGCTTTGTGGCTTAAATCTTGGAATGCTGATATGACATCTAAATCTAGATTACTATCTCTTTCTTTCCAAGGTAATAATTTATTTGGTTCTCAGTTGGATTCTATTATTTCAACTATCACTGGAGGAAAAGGAGTTTTTTTGCCTCAGGATAAAAAAACCTAAGGGTAAATCTAAGGCTTCTAACCGTTTTCGTTCCTTTCGTCAGAATAAGGAACAAAAACTCAATCCTCCTCCCAAGGAATCTGCTTCCAGTTGGAAGCCTTCCTCAAATTGGAATAAATCCAAGCCATTTAGGAAACCAAAGTCTGCCCCTAAGTCCGCATGAAGGTGCGGCCCTCATTCCAGCTCAGCTGGTAGGGGCAGATTAAGGTTTTTCAAGGATTTTTGGATAAAATCTGTCCAAAATCATTGGATTCAGAGCATTGTCTCTCAAGGGTATCGAATAGGATTCAAAGTAAGACCTCCTGTGAGAAGATTTTTTCTCTCACACATTCCTGTAAATCCAGTAAAAGCTCAGGCTTTTCTGAAGTGTGTTTCAAACCTGGAGTCTTCAGGGGTAATCATGCCAGTTCCTCCTCAGGAACAAGGTTTGGGGTTTTATTCAAACCTATTCATTGTACCAAAGAAAGAAAATTTGTTCAGACCAGTTCTGGATCTGAAAATTTTGAATCGTTATGTAAGAGTACCAACTTTCAAGATGGTGACTATAAGGACTATTCTGCCTTTTGTTCAGCAAGGACATTATATGTCCACAATAGACTTGCAGGATGCATACCTTCATATTCCGATTCATCCAGAACACTATCGGTTTCTGAGATTCTCTTTTCTAGACAAGCATTACCAATTTGTTGCTCTTCCATTTGGCCTAGCAACAGCTCCCAGAATCTTTTCAAAGGTTCTGGGTGCCCTACTATCTGTAATCAGAGAACAGGGTATTGCAGTGTTTCCTTATTTGGACGATATCTTAGTACTAGCTCAGTCTTTACATTCTGCAGAATCTCACACAAATCAACTAGTGTTGTTTCTTCGGAAACATGGTTGGAGGATCAATTTACCAAAAAGTTTCTTGATTCCTCAGACAAGGGTCACCTTTTTAGGCTTCCAGATAGATTCAGTGTCCATGACTCTGTCTCTAACAGACAAGAGACGTTTATGATTGGTCGCAGCATGTCGGCTCCTTCAGTCTCAGTCATTCCCTTCAGTGGCTATGTGCATGGAAGTTTTAGGTCTCATGACTGCAGCATCGGACGCAATCCCCTTTGCTCGTTTTCACATGAGACCTCTACAGCTTTGTATGCTGAATCAATGGTGCAGGGATTATACAAAGATATCACAATTAATATCCTTGAATCCCAATGTACGACACTCTCTGACATGGTGGATAGATCACCATTGTTTGGTTCAAGGGGCTTCTTTTGTTCGCCCAACCTGGACTGTAATCACAACCGATGCGAGTCTTTCAGGTTGGGGAGCTGTTTGGGGGTCTCTGACAGCACAAGGGGTTTGGAAATCTCAAGAGGTGAGATTACCAATAAATATTTTAGAACTCCGTGCAATTTTCAGGGCTCTTCAGTTCTGGCCTCTACTAAAGAGAGAACCGTTCATTTGTTTTCAGACAGACAATATCACAACTGTGGTTTATGTCAATCATCAGGGTGGGACTCACAGTACCCAAGCTATGAAAGAAGTATCCCGGATACTTGCTTGGGCGGAATCCAGCTCCTGTCTAATCTCTGCGGTGCATATCCCAGGTGTAGACAATTGGGAGGCGGATTATCTCAGCCGCCAGACTTTACATCCAGGGGAGTGGTCTCTCCATCCAGATGTGTTTTCTCAGATTGTTCAGATGTGGGGGCTTCCAGAGATAGATATGTGTAGTGTGATAGGAGCGCCTAAAGGTGGATTCCTGCTGCTAAAAAAGTTCTTCCCTCAAAGAGAACTAAATGGTGGATAAGAAGAAAAAATGAGATTTATTTAGCAGCGCTAAAAAAAAGCTAGGAAATGATGATACCAATCTAATTTATGTTTAATACAATCTAGTTTATTTAAAAATTCTTATAACACATAAAAACAACAGCAAATGCTTTTCCTAATTAATAAAGGGACGCCTCCCTTATACAACACTTATAAAAACAGACTAGAACCATATATTCCTAGAATTCCAGGTATAAAGGAATTAATTCTATAGATAACATATGACAAGCAACAAATTTCTAAGATAAATGGTGAATTGAATATTTAAAAGGCACAAATGTATCAGTCCTAACAGCTTTACAGTTCTTCAGTAACAAATACAGTTATAAAGTTACACAGTTACTTTCCTTGGACATATAATTGGCTCAGGTGTGCTGGATAGATCTCATGGCCTCTCATCTAAACAAGAAACTTCCCAGATACCTGTCCAGGTCCAGGGATGTTCAGGCGGAAGCACTTCCTTGGTGTTATCAACCTGCTTACATCTTCCCGCCTCTAGTTCTCCTTCCAAGAGTGATTTCCAAAATCATCATGGAACAGTCCTTTGTGTTGCTGGTGGCTCCAGCATGGCCACACAGGTTTTGGTATGCGGATCTGGTTCGGATGTCCAGTTGCCCGCCTTGGCCACTTCCGTTAAGGCCGGATCTACTATCTCAAGGTCCGTTTTTCCATCAGGATCTCAAATCATTGTCTCTAGAAAGATTTATTATAGAGTTTGGAAGACTTACATTTCATGGTGTTCTTCTCATAATTTCTCCTGGCATTCTTTTAGAATTCCTAGAATTTTGCAGTTTCTTCAGTATGGTTTGGATAAGGGTTTGTCTGCAAGTTCCTTGAAAGGACAAATCTCCGCTCTTTCTGTTTTATTTCACAGAAAAATTGCTATACTTCCTAATATACACTGTTTTGTACAGGCTTTAGTTCGTATTAAGCCTGTCATTAAGTCAATTTCTCCTCCTTGGAGTCTTAATTTGGTTCTGAGGGCTTTACAGGCTCCTCAATTTGAACCTATGCATTCTTTGGATATTAAACTACTTTCTTGGAAAGTGTTGTTCCTTTTGGCTATCTCTTCTGCTAGAAGAGTTTCTGAGCTATCTGCTCTTTCTTCTGAATCTCCTTTTCTGAATTTTTAATCAGGATAAGGCAGTTTTGCGGACTTCTTTTCAATTTTTACCTAAGGTTGTGAATTCTAACAACATTAGTAGAGAAATTGTTGTCCCTTCTTTATGTCCTAATCCTAAGAAGTCTTTGGAGAGATCCTTACATTCTTTGGATGTGGTAAGAGCTTTGAAATATTATGTGTAAGCTACTAAAAATTTCAGGAAGACTTCTAGTCTATTTGTTTTATTTTCTGGTCCTAGGAAAGGTCAGAAAGCTTCTGCTATTTCCTTGGCTTCTTGGTTGAAACTTTTGATTCATCAAGCTTATTTGGAGTCGGGTCAAACCCCGCCTCAGAGAATTACAGTTCATTCTACTAGATCAGTCTCTACTTCATGGGCTTTTTAGAATGAAGCTTCAGTTGATCAGATTTGCAAAGCAGCCACTTGGTCCTCTTTGCATACATTTACTAAATTCTACCATTTTGATGTATGTGCTTCTTCGGAAGCAGTTTTTGGTAGAAAAGTTCTTCAGGCAGCTGTTTCAGTTTGATTCTTCTGCTTTTTGATTTAAGTTTTTTTCTTTCAAAAGTGAAAATAACTTATTTTTGGGTTGTGGATTATTTTCTCAGCGGAATATGGCTGTTTTTTGTTTTATTCCCTCCCTCTCTACTAGTGACTCTTGAGTGGAAGACTCCACATCTTGGGTATTGATATCCCATATGTCACTAGCTCATGGACTCTTGCCAATTACATGAAAGAAAACATAATTTATGTAAGAACTTACCTGATAAATTCATTTCTTTCATATTGGCAAGAGTCCATGAGGCCCACCCTTTTTATGGTGGTTATGATTTTTTGTATAAAGCACAATTATTTCCAAATTTCCTTTGTTGATGCTTTCTACTCCTTTCTTTATCACCCCACTGCTTGGCTATTCGTTAAACTGAATTGTGGGTGTGGTGAGGGGTGTATTTATAGACATTTTGAGGTTTGGGAAACTTTGCCCCTCCTGGTAGGATTGTATAGCCCATATGTCACTAGCTCATGGACTCTTGCCAATATGAAAGAAATGAATTTATCAGGTAAGTTCTTACATAAATTATGTTTTTTTTTTTTCTTCTTTTTTAAAGTGACTTTGCTGTAGAGGAACAGATCTCATCAGAATCATATCGGATCATCAGTAGTAGGAATACTTCTAACCTATCATTAAGCTCACAACAGTACCGAGGTAATTATAGACGTCTGCAACAATATACGGCTATATTAATAATATATACTGCAGTGTTTCAAGTCAGGATGGCCGATGTGCGAAAACACAGAGCAAATGATTACTTGTGTATGATGATTCGTGTAACCACATTTATGCATTTAAATTCACATCACATACTCGTATGATTGTGTCACACACTTGGCTATAGAATAGTTTCCGGATACATTTCATGCTAATATGTTGTCACTGTGGCGTAATATTTGGCACGTCTGTGACACTTTTTCACAGTACTATACCTGGCCCTTTCCCTGTGACACACATTGTATTAGCGTTTCTCATCTCCAGTCCTCACAGTCACAGTTAGTGAGCAGATGACCACACAAGGAAGGGATATACAGTCTGGCTTGTTAGCCGAGTAGATCTGTGAAACAATGATTTATGGGACACGTTTAATATTTACCTTAGATACATCAAGAGAAATCATAATTAAAAGTTAATTTCTATATTACCACTTGCCAGTGTTCCAGGTACCCCCAGGGGGTACAGATTGAGAAACAAGACCCCCAACCGGTTGCACAAATTAGCAATATGCCACTAGAGTATAATCACATTATCTTCTGGCAAACTAGCTGCTGTTCCTTTCTATATTGAATATGATGGGGGGTTTTCTTTTTTTTTTTCTTATGATGATAAAACTTTGGGCAGACGATGAGTCCCAGAGCAGTGTGGAGTCCAACTCAGTGGATGAAGACCAGTTACAGACAATCTCTCACACCCCGGAGGAAGAGAACTGCCTTTTAAATAAGTTTGATATTTTCATTGATCTTGCTGATGGTAAGATTTCTCTACCAGGTCTGGTGTATTCTCAAAACATTTTCCTACTGTAGATCTCGCCGTTTTATTTTCTTGCAAAATAAGGTGTTCAGATTGTGTTAAAATACTCAAAACACAAGCAAATGAAAATAGGGATAATTGTAAGATACTATAATCTGATTTGTATTGTATGCAGGATTTAATTATTAAAGTGCAACCCTGCTAACTCTTCCCCGTGAAGTTTCCCTTTCCAGGAAGCTCTATATCAGACATCCTCAAACTTGGGCCTTCAGAGGTTTTTAACTACGTTTCTTATGATGCTCAGCCAGCTGATATGCTGGCTGAGCATCATGGGAAATGTAGTTCCAAAACCTGTGAAGGGCAAAGTTTTAGGGTGCCTGCTCTATATCCTTTGGAGCAGGGATCAGCAACCTTGGGGCCCCCCTGATTTTTTGGAACTACATTACCCATGATGCTGTGGCACTCTTAATGCTGTCTGAGCATCTTGGGAAATGTTGTTAAAAACATCTGGGGGCCCAAGGTTGCTGACCCCTGCTTTGGAAGACATCTTGCAGGGTCAGCCAGCAGGAGTGTGATGGGTAACCTTGGCACCCCAGATGTTTTGGAACTACTTGTCCCATGGTGCTTAGGCACTCTACAGTCTAGTTGAGCATCTTGGGAAATGTAGTTCAGAAACATCAGGTGTGCCAAAGTTAACCATTACATATCTGCTAAAACGGATGTGAAACATGAGAGGTTGTAAAATATTTGGGTGTAGTAAACAAAACATTCAGTATATATTTATTATTTATTTTTCCACCTTTTCATGTAAATGAAATCTGAGAATTAGAAATGCACACTACAGACATCATAGTCCTAACCCTGCTATATATCTGTTCTTAACTGACTTCAACAGTGATAAGATACTGCCAAGCAATGCAAGTTATGCTTACAAAAAGATAGTTGTCTACTGCAGTAATAAGTTCGAATTTGCAAGTGTTGAGCGGAAGTTTGCTATTGAAAAACAACTGCTGCACACAAGGTGTTAATGTATTCAGCTGGTTTCACACTTGGCTGGTATGTTTTTTTTTCCTTTCATGTAAGTGGCAAGAGTCCAAGAGCTAGTGACGTATGGGATATACATTTCTACCTGGAGGGGGCAAAGTTTCCCAAATCTCAAAATGCCTATAAATACACCTCCCACCTCACTCATACTTCAGTTTTACAAACTTTACCTTTGTTGGAGGATGGTGAAGCAAGTCATGCTTGATTTCTTCTGTGAAAGGTGCTTCTAAGCATTTTGAAGCCCAGTTCCTCTCAAAGTACAGTGTTTGTCTGAGGGATGTGAAGGGAGTATTTGCCTAATGATGCCATGTTTTTACCTATGGGAAATCTATTCTAAGGCTCTCTGTAAATTTGATCGTGGGGATTCATCTGCCACCTCCCTTTCCAGATCGACATTATACTCCTCTACCATTACCTCTGCTGATATGTTTCAGTACTGGTTTGGCTGTCTGCTATATGTGGATGGGTGTCTTCAAGTAAGTATATTTCTTTTTTTTTTAAGACACTCTCAACTATGTTTGGCACTTTATATTTTTAATGTTTTAAATATATATTGCATATTTCTCCTAAATTGGTGTATCCGGTCCACGGCTTCATCCTTACTTGTGGGATATTCTCAATCCCTACAGGAAGTGGCAAAGAGAGCACACAGCAGAACTGTCCATATAGCTCCCCTCAGGCTCCGCCTCCCCAGTCATTCTCTTTGCCGCTCTAACTAGTAGCATCTCCACGGGGTGGTAAAGAGTATGTGGTGTTAGTTGTAGTTTTTTTTATTTCTTCTATCAAGAGTTTATTTTAAAATAGTGCCGGCTTGTACTATTTACTCTGCAGCAGAAAGTGATGAAGATTTCTGCTAAGAGGAATATGATTTTAGCACCAGTAACTAAAATCCATTGCCGTTCCCACGCAGGACTGTTGAAACCAGAGAACATCAGTTGGGGGGAACAGTTTGCAGGCTTAACTGTTTCAGGTATGATCAGTCATTTTTCTAACAAGACCATGTAATGCTAGAAGACTGTCAGAAATTCCCTCTGGGATAGGTAACCCATTTTTCTTAGACTCTGTATAAAATGATGGCTTATATTAAGGGCTCTATGCTGGTTGACACTATTGTGGGCTTAAAAATCGATTGCTTTTTAGCTATTTCTTCTGCTAGAAGAGTTTCTGAATTGTCTGCTTTGCAGTGTAATTCACCTTACCTGGTGTTCCATACAGATAAGGTCGTTTTACGTAACAAACCTGGTTTTCTTCCAAAAGTGGTTTCCAATAAGAATATTAACCAGGAAATAGTTGTTCCTTCTCTGTGTCCTAATCCAGTTTCTAACAAGGAACGTCTGTTGCACAATCTTGATGTGGTTCGTGCTTTAAAGTTCTATCTAAAAGCAACTAAAGACTTCAGACAAACATCATCCTTGTTTGTCGTCTATTCTGGCAAGAGGAGAGGTCAAAAGGCGACTGCGACCTCTCTGTCCTTCTGGCTGAAAAGCATCATCCGGCTGTCTTATGAGACTGCTGGAAGGCAGCCCCCTGAACGAATTACAGCTCACTCTACTAGAGCTGTGGCTTCCACATGGGCTTTCAAGAATGAGACTTCTGTTGAACAGATCTGTAAGGCAGCGACTTGGTCTTCACTGCATACATTTGCCAAATTTTACAAATTCGATACTTTTGCTTCTTCGGAGGCTATTTTTGGGAGAAAGGTTTTGCAAGCAGTGGTGCCTTCCGTTTAGGTTACCTGACTTGTTCCCTCCCTTCATCCGTGTCCTAAAGCTTTGGTATTGGTTCCCACAAGTAAGGATGAAGCCGTGGACCGGATACACCAATGTAGGAGAAAACAGAATTTATGTTTACCTGATAAATTTCTTTCTCCTACGGTGTATCCGGTCCATGGCCCACCCTGGCATTTTAGTCAGGTTTAAATTTATTTTTGTAAACTACAGTCACCACTGCACCCTATGGTTCTCCTTTTTCTCCTAACCGTCGGTTGAATGACTGGGGGGGCGGAGCCTGAGGGGAGCTATATGGACAGCTCTGCTGTGTGCTCTCTTTGCCACTTCCTGTAGGGATTGAGAATATCCCACAAGTAAGGATGAAGCCGTGGACCGGATACACCGTAGGAGAAAGAAATTTATCAGGTAAACATAAATTCTGTTATTTGCCATGAGTCAGGTCTATGTTTATTTCCCTTTGCAGTCTAACAGTTTCAGCATGGAAAATTAAGTTTGGGAGAAATGTAGTATATTTTTACTTACCTGAGGTTTCAGCTAGTTGTAACTTTAGTCTTGTTTTTTTTTCAAATTTTAGCAGGCAAATTAGGCTTGCGATGGCGCAAAATACTTCTATTTATTGCATTATTCTTGGCGCAAATTTTTTTGGCCCAAAGGTTGCGTTTGTTGTGACGCGAGTAACGCAATTTCCATCTAAAGGGGAGGAGAGTCCATGGCTTCATTCATTACTATTGGGAATTAATAACCTGGCCACCAGGAGGAGGCAAAGACACCCCAGCCAAAGGCTTAAATTCCTCCCTCACTTCCCTCATCCCCCAGTGATTCTTTGCCTTTCGTCACAGGAGGATGGCAGAGGAGAATTTCAGAGTAGTCTCTTATGGAGGGTAGTACTCTTCGCAGTGGGACTGGAGTTTTAAGTAGTCCTTTCAGTCTCTCAGTGAGGGCCTGGGTGAAAGTTAGAGTCCGGAGATGCAGGGAGAGTCTTTCTACAAAATCATCTCGACTCATATTAACAGCTCCATAAGCCATCAGCGTTGACGAATTTTGCTGCCTGCTTTCTTCTCTCAAACTTTTTGAGACTGTCCTGGGAGATTGTGACCACGGACGCCAGTCTGATAGAATGGGGAGCTATTTGGGGTGCCATTATGGCACATGGAAAGTGGTCCAGGGAGGAGTCTCTCCTTCCGATCAACATCCTAGAACTACGGGTCATTTGCAATGCTCTGAAGGCATGGCCTTCTTTGGAGTCAGTCAGTTTCATCATATTCCAGGCCGACAACATTACCTCGGTGGCTTACATCATCCATCGGGGGTACGAGGAGCTTCCTGGCGATGAGGGAGGTGTCTCGGATTCTCTAGTGGGCGGAGTCCGACTGCTCGCTCTCAGCGATTCACATTCCAGATGTGGACAACTGGGAAGCAGACTTTCACAGCAGACAATCTTTCCATCCAGGGGAATTGGGTCTCTTCACCCGGAGGTGTTTGCGGAGATTTGTCTCAGATGGTTAACGCCGGAGATAGAGCTCATGGCGTCCAGACTCAATTGCAGGCTACCTCGATACGGGTGGAGGTCCAGGGATCACCAGGCAGAGTTGACAGATGCCTTAGTGGTTCCTTGGGGATTCAGCCTAGTTTACATTTTTCCACCGCTACCACTTCTACCTCGAGTAGTGGCACACATCAAACAGAAGCAGGTCTCTGCCATTCTGATTGTACCTTCGTGGCCACGGAGGACGTGGTTTGCTGATCTGGTGGGGATCTCATCCTCTCCGCCATGGAGGTTACCCTATCGCAGGGATCTGCTGTCACAGTGCCCCTTCCAACATCAAAATCTAGATTCTCTGAGGCTGACTGCATGGAGATTGAACTTTTAGGCCCATATTTATCAAGCTCCGTACGGAGCTTGAAAGGCCGTGTTTCTGCCGAGTCTTCTAAAGACCGCTGCTCCATAACCCTGTCCGCCTGCTCTGAGCAGGCGGACAGGAATTGCCGGAAATCAACCCGATCGAGTACGATCGGGTTGATACCTCCCTGCTGGTGGCCGCGAGTCAGCAGGGGGTGGCGTTGCACCATCAGCTCTTGTGAGCTGCTGGTGCATTGTTAAATGCGGAGAGCGTATTGCTCTCCGCATTTAGCGAGGTCTTGCAGACCTGATCCGCACTGTCGGATTAGTTCCGCAAGACCTTTGATAAATAGAGGCCTTTGTCTAAAGGTGTGATTGACACTAATTCAGGCAAGGAAGCCAGTCACTCGTCGCATCTACCATAAGGTGTGGAGGACTTATTTGTCCTGGTGTGAGAAGCATGGATATCCTTGGCATAAGGTGAAGGTGTCCAGGATTCTGGCCTTTCTCCAGAATTGTTTGGAGAAGGGTCTTGCCACTAGTTCCTTAAAGGGACAGATTTCGGCTTTATCAGTTTTGTTGCATAGGAGATTAGCTGAGCTCCCTGACATCTAATCTTTTGTTTAGGCTCTGTCTAGAATCAGGCCTGTATTTAGACAGTCGGCTCCGCCTTGGAGCTTAAACTTAGTTCTTAAGGTTTTGCAGAGGGTTCCGTTTGAACCTATGCATTCCATTGACATTAAGATTCTGTCCTGGAAGGTTCTCTTCCTGTTGGCTATTGCATCGGCACATAGAGTATCTGAACTAGCTGCCTTGCAATGTGATCCTTCTTATCTGGTGTTTCATGCGGATAAGGCTGTACTTCACACTGGGTTGAGGTTTCTCCCCAAGGTGGTGTCTAACCGTAACATCAATCAGGAAATAGTTTTTCCTTCCTTGTGTCCTAACCCTTCTTCTTCAAAGCAGAGATTACTTCATAATTTGGATGTGGTTTGTGCCCTCAAGTTCTATTTTCAGGCTACAAAGGATTTCAGACAGTCTACATCTCTTTTTGTAGTGTATTCTGGGAAGCGCAAGGGGCCTGTGCTACTTCTTTGTCTTTTTGGTTGAGGAGCTTGATTCGCTTGGCTTATGAGACAGCGGGACATAAGCCTCCTCAGAGGATCACGGCTCATTCAACTAGAGCTGTGGCTTCGTCTTGGGCCTTCAAGAATGAGGCCTCTATGGAGCAGATTTGTAAGGCGGCTACCTGGTCGTCCTTGCACACTTTTACAAAGTTTTACAAATTTAACGTTTTTGCTTCTGCAGAAGCTGTTTTTGGGAGAAAGGCACGGTGCCCTCAGATTAGGGTCTCCCTTTTACCCTCCCGGTTTCATTCAGTGTCCTCTAGAGCTTGGGTATATGTTCCCAAACAGTAATGAATGAAGCCGTGGACTCTCCTCCCCTTTAGATGGAAAACATAAATTATGCTTACCTGATAAATTCATTTCCATCAAGGGGAGGAGAGTCCACGGCTCCCGCCTGTATCTCCATGGGGCAGACCTAAATTTATTTATCTTCTGTCACCTTTTATACCCTAATATTTCTCCTAACTGTTCCTTGTTCCCTCCGCGGAATGACTGGGGGATGAGGGAAGTGGGGGGAGGGAGGTATTTAAGCCTTTGGCAGGGGTGTCTTTGCCTCCTCCTGGTGGTCAGGTTCTTAATTCCCAATAGTAATGAATGAAGCCGTGGACTCTCCTTCCCTCGATAGAAATGAAATTATCAGGTAAGCATAATTTTATGTTTTCTTGTGTCTTTGTTACAGACGCAAAAAAAATTTGCCGCAAAGTCGCGCTGTTATGACGCGAATTGTGTAATTTCCTGTTAACCTTGGCGCCAAAAGTTTTTTTTTAAGCAGTTGCATCTTTTTTTTTTTTTTTTTGGCCCCAAAAATTTTGTTATTTTAAAGGGACAGTCTACACCAGAATTTTTATTGTTTTAAAAGATAGATAATCCCTTTATTACCCATTTCCCAGTTTTGCTTAACCAACACAGTTATAATAATATTCTTTTAACCTCTGTGATTATCTTGTATCTAAGCCTCTGCAAACTGCCCCTTTTTTCAGTTCTTTTGACAGACTTGCAGTCTAGCCAATCAGTGCCTGCTCCCAGATTACTTCACGTGCACGAGCACAGTGTTATCTATATGAAATATGTGAACTAACACCCTCTAGTGGTGAAAAACTGTTAAAATGCAATCTGAAAGAGGTGGGCTTCAAGGTCTAAGAAATTAGCATATGAACCTCCTAGGTTAAGCTTTCAACTAAGAATACCAAGAGAACAAGGCAAAATTGGTGATAAAGGTAAATTGGAAAATTGTTTAAAATTAAATGCTCTATCTGAATCGTGAAAGTTTATTTTGGCCTAGACTGTCCCTTTAAGTCTCTCCCTCTTTTGCTTTCGGCTTTCATTTGTTATAGAGGGCTATATTTGCTTTAGTTTTTCATATAAGCATTTTTTCCCATTCCTGATACTATTTTGTGGAAATTGGATATTTTGTTTAAATGTTATTTTTTGTTTTTTGTTACATTTTTCAAGATGTCTCAAACTGATCCTGCCTCTGATGGTACTGTAGGAACCAAGTTGCCTAAAAACAAATCTACCAAAGCTAAGTGTGTATGTTGTAAATTGGCTGCTCTTCCTTCTTCAGTTCAAGTATGTGGCACTTGTTATGAGAAATTGTTTCATGCTGATAAGGTTTCTATAAGTACAATTACATCTACTGTTAAACCTTCACAGTCAAATGTTCATGATATTCCTGTAGATGTAAAAGATTATATTGCTGCAGCCATAGAGAAGGCTATGACTGCTATTCCGCCTTCAAATAAACGTAAAAGGTCTCTCCTTCTTATAATTCTGATGAAGTTTGTATTGATCAACAGCATACTGAAGTATTTTCTGCTGATGCGGATTTCTCTGGCTCAGAGGTTCCTACTTCAGACTCTGACATTGATAAATCATCCTTTCTTTTTAGATGGAATATATCAGTTCTTTGTTAAAGGAAGTATTGTTTACTTTGGGGATTGAGGAATCTAGTCCTCTTGATAACAAGAATAGCAAACGTTTGAATTCTGTTTTTAAGACTTCTGAGGTTACTACTGAAGTTTTTCCTATTTCAGATGCTATCTCTAATATGATTACTAAGGAATGGTCTAAGCCTGGTACTTCTTTTAATCCTTCTTCTAGGTTTAAAAAGTTGTATCCTTTACCTGTGTCCAATTTGGAGCTTTGGGAAAAAGTCCCTAAGGTTGATGGCGCTATTTCTACACTTGCTAAACGTACTACTATTTCTATGGAAGATAGTACTTCTTTTAAGGATCTCTTATATAGGAAGATTGAATCTTATCTTAAAAAGGCTTATTTACATACTGGCTATATCCCTATACCTGCTATTTCTGTAGCTGATGTTGCTGCTGCTTCAACTTTTTGGTTGGACAGTTTAGCACAGCAGTTATCAGATCCTGATTTGTCTAAAATTGTTCTTTTACTTCAACATGCTAATCATTTAATTTGTGATGATATATTTGATATTATTAAGATTGATATTAAATCTATGTCTTTAGCTATTCTATCTAGAAGAGCTTTATGGCTTAAATCATAGAATGCTGATATGGTGTCTAAATCTAGATATTAATATTCCGATTCATCCAGACTACAATGGGTTCTGAGACGAGCATTACCAATTTGTCGCTCTTCCGTTTGGCCTAGCGACAGCTCTGAGAATCTTTTCAAAGGTTCTCGTGCCCTTCTATCTGTAATCAGAGAGCAGGGTATTGTGGTGTTTCCTTATTTGGACAGTATCTTAGTACTAGCTCAATCTTTTCATTTAGCAGAATCTCACATGAAACAACTTGTGTTGTTTCTTCAAAGACATGGTTGGAGGATCAATTTAAAAAAAGAGTTTCTTGATTCCTCAGACAAAGGTCACCTTTTTAGGTTTCCAGATAGATTGTGTCCATGACTCTTTTTTTGACAGAAAAGAGACAAATGAAGTTAGTGTTAGCTTGTTAGCTGTTGTTTTAGGTCTCATGATTGCAGCATCGGAAGTGATCCCCTTTGCTCATTTTCATATGAGACCTCTTCAGCGTTGCATGTTGCAATAATGTTGCAGGGATTATACTCAGATATCACAGTTGATATACTTAAGTCCCAACACTCAACAATCTCTGTCTTGGTGGTTAAACCATCACCTTATTGTTCAAGGGGCCTCCTTTGTTTGTCCTTCCTGGACTGTGATCACAACAGATGCAAGTCTTACAGGTTGGGGAGCTGTCTGGGCCTCTCTGACAGTTTGACGGTTTGGGAACCTCAGGAGGCAAGGTTACCAATCAATATTTTAGAACTCTGTGCTATTTTCAGAGCTCTTCAGGCTTGGCCTCTATTGAAGAGAAAACTTTATATTCAATTCCAGACAGACAATATCACTACAGTGGCATATGTCCATCATCAAGGGGGGACTCGCAGTCCTTCAGCAATGATAGAAGTATCTCTGATACTTTCTTAGGTGGAATCCAACTCTTGCCAAATTTCTGCGATTTATATTCCAGGAGTAGACAATTGGGAAGTAGATTATCTCAGTCGACAGACTTTACATCCGGAAGAGTGGTCTCTCCATCCAGATGTGTTTTTTCAATTGGTACAGATGTTGGATCCCCCAGAAATAGATCTCTAATGGCCTCGCTTCTGAACATGAAGCTTCCAAGATACCTTTCCAGGTCCAAAGATCCTCATGCGGAGATGGTGGATGCTCTAGCAGTTCCTTGGTTTTACCAACCTGCTTACATTTTTCCGCCTCTGGTTCTTCTTCCAAAGGTGATCTCCAAGATCATAATGGAACAATCTTATTTGTTTCTGATAGCTCCAGCTTGGCCTCTCAGGTTTTGGTATGCGGACCTTGTCAGGATGTCCAGTTGCAAACCTTGGCCACTTCCTTTAATGCCAGACCTTCTGTCTCAAGGGCCGTTTTTCCATCAGGATCTCAAATCTCTAAATTTGATGGCATGGAAATTGAAAGCTTAGTGCTTAGTCATAGAGGTTTTTCTAAATCAGTGATTAGCTCTATAATACAGGCTCGTAAGTCTGTTTCAAGGACAATTTTATCATCGGGTTTGGAAAACCTATATTTCATTTCATGTCACTAGCTCATGGCCACTTTGAAAGAAATGAATTTATCAGGTAAGTTCTTACATAAATTATGTTTTTTGCAGGACTACAGATACTTATTTACAAGGTGTTTTACATCCCTTTTAAATTTGGGCTAAACAATTTAGCCAAAAACCTCTGTGAAATGTTTGATTACATAATATTACTACAAAATATTATTCTTGTATTTCACATTATGAGATCCGATGTCACATTAAGTTTGGTTATCTCCATCTCGATACAGAAAAATTTGACAACTGTTTGAAGGACCTAAATCCATTGGAGGACGATGAGAATGATTTAAATACTAATCCCAGGCTCAGCATTTCTTCAAGATATCTGTCGCGTTACCAGAACAATGACAGGTAAAATACGTCTTAAACAAGATCTTATAATACTAGCGTTACAGAGAGAGGCTCAGACAATGTTTGGCCTGGGAGGTACATGAGATATCTAGCGCTCCATACTATCTGAACGTTGTATGTATTTAATCAAGGGAAGCGGTTTTCTGTAGCTTCATCTTGTAATATAAATGCAAATATTTAAAGGGACAGTCAACCTGGAAATGTTTATTATTTAAAAAGATAGATATTCTCTTTATTACCCATTCCCTAGTTTTGCATAACCAACACGGTTATAATAATATACTTTTTACCTCTGATTATCCTGTATCCAAGCCTCTGCAGACTCCCTATTATTTAAATTCCTTTGACATAATTGCATTTTAGCCAATCAGTGCTGACTAGCTGTGAAAAACTGTCAAAATGCATTCAGATAAGAGGCGTCCTTCGAGGGCTTTGAAATTAGCATATGACCCTACCTAGGTTTAGCTTTCAACAAAGAATACCAAGAGAACAAAACAAATTTGATGATAAAATTAAATTGGAGAGCTGTTTCAAATGACATACCCTATCTGAATCATGATTGTTTAGTTATGACTTCACTATCCCTTTAACTATTTCAGAGCCCCTCTCACCTTTACTGCTTTAGTTGTTCAAACATCTAGATGTCAAGGGACATTAAACCAATTTTTTTTTCTTTTTTTGATTCACATAGAGCATAACATTTTAGGCAACTTTCCAATTTACTTATTATCAAATTTGCTTCATTCTCTTTGTACCCTTTGTTGGAGGAGCAGCAGTACACTACTGGGAGCTAGCTGAACACAGGTGAGCCAATGACAATAGGTATATATGTGCACCCACGAATCGGCAGCGAGCTTCCGGCTCCTTAGCCTACCTAGGTATTTTTTTCCGCAAAAGATACCAAGAGAATGAAGTAAATCAGGTACTAGAAAATTGCATGATCTATCTAAATCATGACATTTTAATTTTGACTTTACTGTCCCTTTAAATGTGTAAAGATTGGTTAAAAAAAAGACATGAACCCAAAAGGCTTAAGATATCTTTTAAATCCATAATTGTATTAAAGGGACATTAAATGCTTAGAGATTTCCAATATAAAATGTTTATATGCAGTAACAAAACTGTGCAATGTTTTCTTTCTAATGACACAGTGAGTCCACGGATCATCATTAATTACTCTTGGGAATATCACTCCTGGCCAGCAGGAGGAGACAAAGAGCACCACAGCAAAGCTGTTCAAGTATCACATCCCTACCCACAACCCCCAGTCATTCTCTTTGCCTCTAGTGCAAGGAGGAGGTGAAGTAATTAGGTGTCCAGATTAGAATTCTTATATCAAGATTTTTTTATTTTGAAGACAGGGCAGGATTGTTCTGATCTTCCATCACACTTTGGGTATAGCTGTACTCCACGTTAGTCTCTTCAGCAGGCTTTGGTAGCTTTAAAACGGTTAGGAACTTGTAAAGTGTGCTTTGCTGCATTTTCCTAACATGTTGCTGCCCTTGTATAGAAAGCCTGAGTAGGTTTACTCTGTCTTTCTTTTTACACAGGTGTCTGTGAGGAGCGGCATCCTCTCATACTTTGTGAGTCGTCTGACTGCCGGACAGCTAGAATGCAGGTAAGTGCCTTTTGTTCTTCTGGGTCTAGAAGGCTGGCACTTGAAGGGGTTAAGACCCTCTGCTTTTAAATGGGACATATCCTTATGGATGCTGGTGGCAGTGGGCAGGCACTTATGCATGAGATTGGAGACTTAGGGTTAACATTCTTCGTAACAAGGAAGAGGTTAGCATTCTATGGGGCTCAGCTATAACGTTTATTATTATTAATATTTTTATTCAGGATCTGTATTCTGGCAGCTCCTTTTATTCTGAATTAACTATGTCAGAGGACTTTAGGAGAGCGCGAATGGCGCCATTTCTAGAGGGCTGCATTAAAGTGCTCTGAATTAGTATAGTCTGAGCACGCAGTGTTTTTACTCTTGAATTCTCCTGCTCCAATTTTAGAAACATTTTAGCTTGGCTGGGAGTGGAAGCTGCACGACTTAACAGAGAAAGTTAGTCGACAGTGAAGTTTGACCGTTTTACAAAATCTTTTATTTTCAGTTTGTATTTCTATGGCGGAATCCTCCTAACAGAGAGTTAGGGGTCTGTATGTAGCTTCCTTTCCGCGCATAATTGTGGCCACTCCTCCTTGATAATATTGGAGTGTCGCCATTATTTTTCTTAAAGTGCCTTAAGCAGTATTGACTGAGTAACTTAATTCCGCCTCATTCTCCGGCATGGGAGCAGAGCGGAGTTGTTAGTGTTCGGTCTGCATTGTGAAATATGCATACGGTTATCGTTCATGTCATTTTCTACTGTAGTGTTCTTCTCTGTGCCTTAGGCGGCGTTGAGAGGTGTTTGCAGTATGCGACTTATGCAGATTCTTTTCAGTTTATTAAGAAAATGCAGAAACCTATTTTCCTTTATAAGGGCTGCTAATGGAATGTAGAACATATTCTTACACTATCATCTGTTCCACTTTAATTAAAAAATAAAATGGAACATTTTATAAATTTTTTTTATTAAAGTATATTATAAAGAATCTAAAATATAAGATAATTTCTTTTTAGAAATCAAGTTATTCTGTCTGGAATTTACCTTTTAAGAAGTAGGTTTGACTGTTTAAAATGTCAATGTTTTTTGTACCATATTGTCAGTTAAACTATTGGTGGTACAACTTTAGCTGAGCCTTATGTCTCCCAAAAGGGATGCTGTTTTCGGCAATGCTACAGCTCTCTCCCTGTATGTCCCAAGCCTTTTTGGCGTCACATGCGGTGCTCTCCGGTTCCTCTAATTCTCCAGAAGGAGTATGTTTAATTACAGATTTGCAGCTGCGATATCTGCGGCTTTGCCGGTTGGTCTGTTTTTCCTTTTCCTCAAGGAAAGTGCAAGAGGACATTTATAATTTCAGAGTTTGAGGGCTTCTGTTCCACTTTTGGCTACACAGTGGTCCCTCTCTGAGGCTGGCATGGAGGATTCGGTAGTTCTGAGGGTAAAATCTCAGACCTGGACAGTATAATTCCTTCATCTGAGGTTAAAGTTGTACACTTCAGATTTTGCTTGAACACTTTCGTGATGTTAAAGGAGGTTTTAGCTACCTTGAAGCAACTTCAATGCGTTTTGTCATTGTTATTCTTAAAAGATCTATTGCATTTTATGATTATTTCCCTGTGGGTGTTTTTCAGTTCCAGACCGTGCTAGGAGAAATAGGAGTAGTCAATGTTTCCTTGTTCTATTTTTCCTGTTTTGAAAGGATGTCTCTGTTAAATTTCAGTCTGCACGGTGCCTTAAGTAGTAGGATATCTAATTTGATATTCCTAAAGAGTATAGCTGTTTTTCAGGATCTATGGAGAGCTTAGTGGTTAACACCAGGCTGACCAAAGAATTTCATTGCTTCAAGGGCAGCGTCTTATTGGCGCGTTGCCTTGTCTGATCCATTTTGATAACAAAAAGCTCTTAAGCTAAGGGAGCTATGATGCCTAGCTTCTCTGTGTCAACTGAGAAATCAGGAATTCAAGGTTCACTTACAGGCACGGTTGTGCCAGCAATGCCCTACAAATGATCCTTTGGACAGTGGAATTTTCCTCTGTGTCCAAGTTCTGGTGTCTATGTACTAGGGTAAAGTCTGGTTTGGTCCTGGTCTGCCAGGGAACGTTCTGTTTTTTCTAGTACTTTTACTACGGCCTTCAAAAGGGGATTGAGAGGTCCGAGATAGGCCAAGGACATAGTTCTTCAGGGTTACTACTTAGTAGACATTTGTTTCCGTCCTGAAGCAGTACCTCCTTTCCAATTTTTATCTGCAGGCCAGATAACTATGAGACATTTTGTAAGCCAGCTAGACAGACAGCTCAGCATGCTTAGGCACAGCGGCTGAGCTCTGTAGCAACCCAAAGGTTGCAGGTTTGATCCCCGGTGAGGTCCATTCAGCCTTTCATCCTTCAGAGGTCGATAAAATGAGCAGAGCCTTGAGACCCTTATGGGTGATTAGCCGCGCTTTTCAAGTACCCAATACATACATACTTAGTGTTTGGGAAACTTATGAGATTTTTTTTTTTATTTTAAAGATGGGTCTGAATTTTATTCATTCCTGATTTTTGAATCATATGTTGCGCTTCCACTTGGCTTTGCCACAGCTCAAGAATTCTCTAAGGGCCTGGAAACTTTGACAGTATTTGGTCCCAGGGTATTGCAGTGACACCCTATCTGGTCGTCTTTACGTTCCAGGCGTTATCTTTGGAACTAACTGAATCTTTTGTAGATCTTGGCGTCTTTTCTTCATTCCCACGATGGGAAGGTCAATTCAAGGAAGAGTTGTCTGGTTTCGTCTACAAGAGTAATTTTCTTAACATCCGCTTTAGACTTCCTATTAATGAGATCTTTCTGACGAAGGTCAGAAGAGCCAAGGTTGTTTCAGATGTCCTGTCCTTATGGTCTGCGGTTCAATCATCAGTGTTCCAATGTATGGAATTGGTTTGGTGGGTATTCCATGGTCATATTTTCCTTTGCTCAGTTCCATTGGAGGCCTCTGCGGCTATACTGGCTCGCCCAATGGAATGGGGGTTTCACTATCCTTTCACAGAGGATCATTTTTGGAAGGACTACTCTCTCTATAAACATTTTGGATTGAGAACGACCTTCATTGAGGGTTGGCTCTCAACTGCTTTATAGCCTAGTTTTTCAGGTTCCAGTTAAGAACAATGTTACTTCATTGAATTACATCAACCTCCTGGGGGGGGGGGCTCGGAGTTCCTTGATCATGTAGGAGGTGACGAGTATCTTTCAGTGAACGGAGATCCTTAATTTCTGTCGATCTGTCTTCCTCCTTTAAAGGAGTGGACTATTGGGTTGTGGTTGTCTGAACAATCAGACTTCCATTCCGGAATGTAGGTTCTCCATCCAGAGATTTCTAGGTAACAATCAAGTGATTAGATCTGATGGCGTCTAAGACAGACAGACTTTCATCTCGGGGAGTGGTAACTCCATCCAGAGGTGTTTTCCTATCTGACATTCAATTGGGGGCAGCTCGAGCTGGATCTCATGGTTTCTCAGCAGCATGCCAAGCTCCAGAGGAAAAGGGATCCTCAGGCCATACTGATAGATTCTCTGGCGGTCCCTTGGAATTTTTGTCTAGCATATTGTTTCCTCCGAGTCTATTGTTGGAGTAAGTCAGGATTTCTAGGATTTGTCCTTTCTCCAGGAGGTTCTGGAGAAAGGTTTGTCAGCTAGTACTCTGAAAGGTCAGATTTCTGCGTTATCATAAGTGTTTGTCGGATGCGCCAGATGTGCAGTCTTGTTGTTGGGCCTTGGCCTGGATCAGGCCTGTGTTTAGACATTTTACTCCTCCCTGGAGTCTTACCTGTGTTCTTAAGGTTTTGTTTCTTGTTGTTATTTCTTCTGATACAGTTTCGGAACTTTCAGCTCTGCAGTATGATTCTCCTTATCTTATTTTTCATTCTGATAAGGGGTCCTGTGTACTAGGTAGTTTTTCTGCCTACGGTTTTTTTAAACGGGATATTAATCAGGAGATCTTTGTCTCTTCCTTGTGTCCTAATCCTCCTCCTCATAAGGAGAGTTGTTGCACAACCTTGATTTTGTGCATGCACTGAATTTGTATCCACAGGCGACTACAGATTTTCATCAGTCTTCTGCTTTGTTTGTTTCTATGGAGCACAAGGGTCAGAAAGCTATAGCTTCTTATTTTTGGCTGAAGAGTATGTTTCGTTTGGCCCATGAGATGGCTGGACAGCAACCTTCCTGAGAGAATTGCAGCTCATTCTACGAGGGCTGTTTCTTCTTCCTGGGTCTTCAAAAATTAGGCTTCTGTGGCTCAGATTTGCTGGGCTGCAGTTTGGTCCTCTTTGCATCCTTTTTCCAGATTCTATAACTTTGATGTTTTTGCTGCGGCTGAGACTTCTTATATCAGAAAGGTTCTTCAAGCAGTGGTGCCTTCTGTTTAGGTAACCTGTCTTGTCCCTCCCTTATCATCTGTGTCCTCTAGCTTGGGTATTGATTCCCAACAGTAATTAATGATGGTCCGTGGACTCACTGTGTCATTAGAAAGAAAACAAAATTTATGCTTACCTGATAAATGTATTTATTTCTTGACACAGTGGGTCCACGTTTTTCAGACCGTTTCTTTGTTATATAAACCTCAGGCACCTCTGCACCTTGTGTTATTTCCTTTCTCTCCATTCCTTTGGTCGAATGACAGGGGGTTGTGGGTAGGGAAGTGACACTTAACAGCTTTGCTGTGGTGCTCTTTGCCTCTTCCTACTGGCCAGGAGTGATATTCGCAACAGTAATTAATGATGTTCCGTGGACTCACCGTGTCAAGAAATAAATACATTTATCAGGTAAGCATAAATTTGTTTTTTGTTGTTTATTTTGTCCCCTTTCTCTTATGTTTTACTGTTCTTAATTGGCCTCAGCAGAGAAGGAAACCGGAGCTACAACATTATTTTATGGAAACTATCACTTGAATTTTTTTTTTTAATATTTAACAACTTAATTAATAAAAAAAAACATGACTTCCATCTTAATGGGAGGAGAGTCCACTGCTTCATTCATTACTTGTGGGAATTAAGAACCTGGCCACCAGGAGGAGGCAAAGACACCCCAGCCAAATGCTTAATTACCTCCCCCACTCCCCTCATCCCCCAGTCATTCTTTGCCTTTCATCACAGGAGGTTGGCAGAGAAGTGTTGGAAAATTTGGCGTAGTCTCTTATGGAGGGTAGTACTCTTCGAAATGGGACTGGAATTTTAAGTAGCCCTGTCAGCCTCACAGTGAGAGCATGGGTGAATGTTAGAGTCCGGAGATGCTGGGAGAGTCTTTCTTTCATGTAATTAGCAAGAGTCCATGAGCTAGTGACGTATGGGATATACATTCCTACCAGGAGGGGCAAAGTTTCCCAAACCTCAAAATGCCTATAAATACACCCCTCACCACACCCACAATTCAGTTTTACAAACTTTGCCTCCCATGGAGGTGGGGAAGTAAGTTTGGGCTAGATTTCTACGTTGATATGCGCTTCGCAGCAGGCTGAAGCCCGGTTTTCCTCTCAGAGTGCAGTGAATGTCAGAGGGATGTGAAGAGAGTATTGCCTATTTGAATACCATGGTCTTCCTCTAGGGGATCTATTTCATAGGTTCTCTGTTATCGGTCGTAGAGATTTCTTCTCCTACCTCCCTTTTCAGATCGACGATATACTCTTATATACCATTACCTCTACTGATTCTCGTTTCAGTACTGGTTTGGCTATCTACTTTATGTAGATGAGTGTCTTTGGGTAAGTAAGTCTTATTTTATTTATGACACACTCAGCTATGGTTTGGCACTTTATATGTAAAGTTCTAAATATATGTTTTCACGTAGTTGCGTCATTTTTGACTCTCGTGTTTATTACAGATGTTTTTGCCGCCAAAAAATATGTGGGCGTCATACTTGGCGCCAGTTTTTCTACATTATTTAAGTCTGACTTTTTAGTTGCTTCTGGTTTCTAGAGGCTTGTTCTGTTTGCATTTTTTTCCCATTCCTGAAACTGTCATTTAAGGAATTTGATAATTTTGCTTTATATGTTGTTTTTCTATTACATATTGCAAGATATTCCAAAAACTGTTCCTGTATCAGAAAATACTGTTGGATTCCTGATGACTGATATCAGTCCTACCAAAGCTAAGTTCATTTATTTTTATGAATTTTATCTTTAGCTATGGTTTGTAATAAGTTATCATGATAAACTTTTACATGCAGAGTCCATTAGTATTTATGCATTATCGATTGCTATTCTTTTTACATCTAATGTACAAGATATACCTAGGAATCTATGAGAATGTTTTTCTGATTCTATCCTAAAGGCTTTGTCTGAAATCCCACCTTCTAATAAAATTTATACGTCTTTTTTAAACTTCTCATTTAGTTGATGAATTTTTAAATGACCGACAACATACTGAATTATCCTTCTCTGATGATGTTTTTTCTCATTTAGAATATACTTCATCAGATATTTGACACTAACAAATCTACTTTTTTATTTTTAAATAGAGTACATTCATTGTTGAAAATGTGTTGATTATATTGGATATTGAGGAGTCTAGTTCTTTTGATTTAAGACTAGCTAACATTTAAATTCTGCTCATTAACCTCCTGTGGTTTCTTCAGAGGTTTTTTTTCCCAGTTCATGATACTAGGGAATGGAATAGGCCTGGGACTTCTTTTATTCCTTCTTTAAGGTTTTTAAATTGTATCCTTTGCCGGCAGTTAGTTTAAAGTTTTGAGGAAAATCCCCAAAGTTAATGGGGCTATCTCTACTCTTGCTAAGCATACTACTATTCCTATAGAAAATAGTATTTATTTTTTTCATTCAGATGGGAAACTTGTATCTTATTTAAGGAAAATTATTTTATTTCAGGTCCTTTTCTTAGGCCTGCAATTTATTTGGCTGATGTTGCAAATGTTTCAACTTTCTGGTTGGATACTTTAGTGCAACAAGTATCGGATTATGATTTGTTTTTAGCATTGTTAAGTTGATCAACATGCTAATAATTTCATTTGTGTCGTCATTTTTTTTATATTTTCACAATTGAAGTTTAATCTATGTCTTTAGCTATTTTTAGCTAGAAGAACTTTGTGGCTTAATCTTGGAATGCTAATTTGATTTCTAAAATGCATATTTCTTTTTTCCAAGGTAATCAATTATTTGGTTCACAATTGGATTCAATTTTTTCCAACTGTTACTCTGGGTAAGGGACTTTTTTGTTGCTTCAAGATTGAGTTCTAAGAGTAAATCTTAAGCTTATATTAGTTTGTTCTTAATAAGGAACGGAATCCTAATTCTTCCCCAAGTAACATGTTTATAATTGGAAGCTTTCTTCAACATGGAATGAATTTAAGCTATTTAAAAGATCAAAGTCAGACCCCCAAATTTGCATGTAGGTGCGGTTTTTTATTCCAGTTAGCTGGTAAGGGGCAGGTTTTGACTTTTTTTTAATTTGTTTGGTTCAATTCGGTCCAAACTTCTTAGATTGGGGTACTGAATAGGATTCAGAGTAAAACCGCCTGTGAGAAGTTTTTTTCTCTCTAGCATATTCCAGTAAAGGCTCACACTTTTCTGAAGTATGTTTCAGACCTGTATGTGTTGGGTACTTGTGAGGGGCGGCTGGTTACCTGTTGGGGTCTCAAGGCGCTGCTCAGACCTGGAGTTATCTGTGGTATTCATACCAGTTCCATTTCAGGAACAGGGTTTGGGGTTTTGTTCAAAACTATTCATTGTCCCAAAGATAGAAAATCTTTTTGATTTGTCATATAAGAGTTCCTTCTTTCAGAATGGTGTTTATATGGTCTATTCTGCCTTTTTGGTCAGTAAGGGCATTATTTGTTTACAATAGATACAATAGATGCATATCTTCTTCTGTTTTCATTCAGATTATTTTCATTTTCTGAGATTCTCTTTTTTTGACAAGCATTACCAATTTGTTGCTTTTCCTTCTGGTCTAGAGACAGCTCTGAGAATCTTTTCAAGGTTCTCAGTGTTTCCTTATTTGGACGATCTCGTGGTACTGGCTCAGTCTTTTCGTTCTGCAGAATCTCATACGATCAATTTTTGTTGTTTCTTCTAAGACATGGTTGGAGGGTCTTTTCTTCTGTTAAGTGTGATCAGTCCACGGGTCATCATTACTTCTGGGATATTACTCCTCCCCAACAGGAAGTGCAAGAGGATTCACCCAGCAGAGCTGCATATAGCTCCTCCCCTCTACGTCACTCCCAGTCATTCTCTTGCACCCAACGACTAGATAGGATGTGTGAGAGGACTATGGTGATTATACTTAGTTTTATATCTTCAATCAAAAGTTTGTTATTTTAAAATAGCACCGGAGTGTGTTATTATCTCTCTGGCAGAGTTTGAAGAAGAATCTACCAGAGTTTTTGTTATAATTTTAGCCGGAGTAGTTAAGATCATATTGCTGTTTCTCGGCCATCTGAGGAGAGGTAAACTTCAGATCAGGGGACAGCGGGCAGATGAATCTGCATAGAGGTATGTAGCAGTTTTTATTTTCTGACAATGGAATTGATGAGAAAATCCTGCCATACCGATATAATGTCATGTATGTATACTTTACACTTCAGTATTCTGGGGAATGGTACTTCACTAGAATTACACTGTAAGAAATACATAAAGCTGTTTAATAACTAGAGATTATGTTTAACGTTTTTGCTGGAATGTAAAATCGTTTTCATTTACTGAGTGAATAAATGTTTGGGCACTATTTTTCCACTTGGCAGTTGCTTAATCTGTTTTTCTGACAGTTTCTGTTCTCCCTCACTGCTGTGTGTGAGGGGGAGGGGCCGTTTTTTTGGCGCTTTTACTACGCATCAAATATTTCAGTCAGCAACTCATTGTATTCCCTGCATGATCCGGTTCATCTCTACAGAGCTCAGGGGTCTTCAAAACTTATTTTGAGGGAGGTAATTTCTCTCAGCAGAGCTGTGAGAATTATAGTTTGACTGAGATAAAAAACGTTTATTCTGTAATTTGTTTCCTGCTTTCAGAATTTGTTATCTTTGCTAATGGGATTAAACCTTTGCTAAAGTTGTGTTGTTTACAAGGATTGAGGCTATAACTGTTTCAATTTATTAATTTTCAACTGTCATAGATCTTCTGTGCTTCTTAAAGGCACAGTACGTTTTAATATTATTCTAATTGAATTGTATTTCCAAGTTGCAAGTTTATTTGCTAGTGTGTTAGACATGTCTGATTCAGAGGATGATACCTGTGTCATTTGTTGCAATGCCAAAGTGGAGCCCAATAGAAATTTATGTACTAACTGTATTGATGCTACTTTAAATAAAAGTCAATCTGTACAAATTGAACAAATTTCACCAAACAACGAGGGGAGAGTTATGCCGACTAACTCGCCTCACGTGTCAGTACCTACATCTCCCGCTCAGAGGGAGGTGCGTGATATTGTAGCGCCGAGTACATCTGGGCGGCCATTACAAATCACATTACAGGATATGGCTACTGTTATGACTGAGGTTTTGGCTAAATTACCAGAACTAAGAGGTAAGCGTGATCACTCTGGGGTGAGAACAGAGTGCGCTGATAATATTAGGGCCATGTCAGACACTGCGTCACAGGTGGCAGAACATGAGGACGGAGAACTTCATTCTGTGGGTGACGGTTCTGATCCAAACAGACTGGATTCAGATATTTCAAATTTTAAATTTAAACTGGAAAACCTCCGTGTATTACTAGGGGAGGTGTTAGCGGCTCTGAATGATTGTAACACAGTTGCAATACCAGAGAAAATGTGTAGGTTGGATAAATATTTTGCGGTACCGACGAGTACTGAGGTTTTTCCTATACCTAAGAGACTTACTGAAATTGTTACTAAGGAGTGGGATAGACCCGGTGTGCCGTTCTCACCCCCTCCGATATTTAGAAAAATGTTTCCGATAGACGCCACCACAAGGGACTTATGGCAAACGGTCCCTAAGGTGGAGGGAGCAGTTTCTACCTTAGCTAAGCGTACCACTATCCCGGTGGAGGATAGCCGTGCTTTTTCAGATCCAATGGATAAAAAGTTAGAGGGTTACCTTAAGAAAATGTTTGTTCAACAAGGTTTTATATTGCAACCCCTTGCATGCATTGCGCCGATCACGGCTGCAGCGGCATTCTGGATTGAGTCTCTGGAAGAGAACATTGGTTCAGCTACTCTGGACGACATTACGGACAGGCTTAGAGTCCTTAAACTAGCTAATTCATTCATTTCGGAGGCCGTAGTACATCTTACTAAACTTACGGCGAAGAATTCAGGACTCGCCATTCAGGCACGCAGGGCGCTGTGGCTAAAATCCTGGTCAGCTGATGTTACTTCTAAGTCTAAATTGCTTAATATACCTTTCAAAGGGCAGACCTTATTCGGGCCCGGGTTGAAAGAGATTATCGCTGACATTACAGGAGGTAAAGGCCATGCCCTGCCTCAGGACAAAGCCAAAGCCAAGACTAGACAGTCTAATTTTCGTTCCTTTCGTAATTTCAAAGCTGGAGCAGCATCAACTTCCTCTGCACCAAAACAGGAAGGAGCTGTTGCTCGCTACAGACAAGGCTGGAAACCTAACCAGTCCTGGAACAAGGGCAAGCAGACTAGGAAACCTGCTGCTGCCCCTAAAACAGCATGAATTGAGGGCCCCCGATCCGGGATCGGATCTAGTGGCGGGCAGACTTTCTCTCTTCGCCCAGGCTTGGGCAAGAGATGTTCAGGATCCCTGGGCGCTAGAGATAATATCTCAGGGATACCTTCTGGACTTCAAATACTCTCCTCCAAGAGAGAGATTTCATCTGTCAAGATTGTCAACAATCCAGACAAAGAAAGAGGCGTTTCTACGCTGCGTACAAGAGCTCTTGTTAATGGGAGTAATCCATCCAGTTCCACGATCGGAACAGGGACAGGGGTTTTACTCAAATCTGTTTGTGGTTCCCAAAAAAGAGGGAAATTTCAGACCAATCCTGGACTTAAAGATCCTAAACAAATTCCTAAGAGTTCCATCGTTCAAGATGGAGACTATTCGGACAATTTTACCTATGATCCAAGAGGGTCAGTACATGACCACTGTAGATTTAAAAGATGCTTACCTTCACATACCGATTCACAAAGAGCATTATCGGTACCTAAGGTTTGCCTTCCTAGACAGGCATTACCAGTTTGTGGCTCTTCCATACGGATTGGCTACAGCTCCAAGAATCTTCACAAAGGTTCTGGGTGCTCTTCTGGCGGTACTAAGACCGCGGGGAATCTCGGTAGCTCCATACCTAGACGACATTCTGATACAAGCTTCAAGCTTTCAAACTGCCAAGTCTCATACAGAGTTAGTGCTGGCATTTCTAAGGTCATATGGATGGAAGGTGAACGAAAAGAAAAGTTCACTCGTTCCACTCACAAGAGTTCCCTTCCTGGGGACTCTTATAGATTCTGTAGAAATGAAGATTTACCTGACAGAGGACAGGCTAACAAGACTTCAAAGTGCTTGCCGCACCCTTCATTCCATTCAACACCCGTCAGTGGCTCAATGCATGGAGGTAATCGGCTTAATGGTAGCGGCAATGGACATAGTACCCTTTGCACGCTTACACCTCAGACCACTGCAACTGTGCATGCTAAGTCAGTGGAATGGGGATTACTCAGACTTATCCCCTTCTCTGAATCTGGATCAAGAGACCAGAAATTCTCTTCTATGGTGGCTTTCTCGGCCACATCTGTCCAGGGGGATGCCATTCAGCAGACCAGACTGGACAATTGTAACAACAGACGCCAGCCTTCTAGGTTGGGGTGCCGTCTGGAATTCTCTGAAGGCTCAGGGACAATGGAGTCAGGAGGAGAGTCTCCTGCCAATAAACATTCTGGAATTGAGAGCAGTTCTCAATGCCCTCCTGGCTTGGCCCCAGTTGACAACTCGGGGGTTCATCAGGTTTCAGTCGGACAACATCACGACTGTAGCTTACATCAACCATCAGGGAGGGACAAGAAGCTCCCTAGCTATGATGGAAGTATCAAAGATAATTCTCTGGGCAGAGTCTCACTCTTGCCACCTGTCAGCAATCCACATCCCGGGAGTGGAGAACTGGGAGGCGGATTTCTTAAGTCGTCAGACTTTTCATCCGGGGGAGTGGGAACTTCATCCGGAGGTCTTTGCCCAAATACTTCGACGTTGGGGCAAACCAGAGATAGATCTCATGGCGTCTCGACAGAACGCCAAGCTTCCTCGTTACGGGTCCAGATCCAGGGATCCAGGAGCAGTCCTGATAGATGCTCTGACAGCACCTTGGGACTTCAGGATGGCTTACGTGTTTCCACCCTTCCCGTTGCTTCCGCGATTGATTGCCAGAATCAAACAAGAGAGAGCATCAGTGATTCTAATAGCACCTGCGTGGCCACGCAGGACTTGGTATGCAGACCTGGTGGACATGTCATCCTGTCCACCTTGGTCTCTACCTCTGAAACAGGACCTTCTGATACAGGGTCCCTTCAAACATCAAAATCTAACTTCTCTGAAGCTGACTGCTTGGAAATTGAACGCTTGATTTTATCAAGACGTGGGTTTTCTGAGTCAGTTATTGATACCTTAATACAGGCTAGGAAACCTGTTACCAGAAAGATTTACCATAAGATATGGCGTAAATACCTATATTGGTGTGAATCCAAAGGTTACTCTTGGAGTAAGGTTAGGATTCCTAGGATATTGTCTTTTCTACAAGAAGGTTTAGAAAAGGGTTTATCTGCTAGTTCGTTAAAGGGACAGATCTCAGCTCTGTCCATTCTGTTACACAAACGTCTGTCAGAAGTTCCTGACGTCCAGGCTTTTTGTCAGGCTTTGACCAGGATTAAGCCTGTGTTTAAAACTGTTGCTCCACCATGGAGTTTAAACCTTGTTCTTAATGTTTTACAGGGCGTTCCGTTTGAACCCCTTCATTCCATTGATATAAAGTTGTTATCTTGGAAAGTTCTATTTTTAATGGCTATTTCCTCGGCTCGAAGAGTCTCTGAATTATCAGCCTTACATTGTGATTCTCCTTATTTGATTTTTCATTCGGATAAGGTAGTCCTGCGTACTAAACCTGGGTTCTTACCTAAGGTAGTTACTAACAGGAATATCAATCAAGAGATTGTTGTTCCTTCTTTATGCCCAAATCCTTCTTCAAAGAAGGAACGTCTACTGCACAACCTGGATGTAGTCCGTGCTCTAAAATTTTACTTACAGGCAACTAAGGAATTTCGACAAACGTCTTCTCTGTTTGTCATTTACTCTGGGCAGAGGAGAGGTCAAAAAGCTTCCGCTACCTCTCTTTCTTTTTGGCTTCGTAGCATAATTCGTTTAGCTTATGAGACTGCTGGACAGCAGCCTCCTGAAAGAATTACAGCTCATTCTACTAGAGCTGTGGCTTCCACTTGGGCCTTCAAGAATGAGGCCTCTGTTGAACAGATTTGCAAGGCTGCAACTTGGTCTTCGCTTCATACTTTTTCCAAATTTTACAAATTTGACACTTTTGCTTCATCGGAGGCTATTTTTGGGAGAAAGGTTCTTCAGGCAGTGGTTCCTTCTGTATAAAGAGCCTGCCTATCCCTCCCGTCATCCGTGTACTTTTGCTTTGGTATTGGTATCCCAGAAGTAATGATGACCCGTGGACTGATCACACTTAACAGAAGAAAACATAATTTATGCTTACCTGATAAATTCCTTTCTTCTGTAGTGTGATCAGTCCACGGCCCGCCCTGTTTTTAAGGCAGGTAAATATTTTTTAATTTATACTCCAGTCACCACTTCACCCTTGGCTTTTCCTTTCTCGTTGGTCCTTGGTCGAATGACTGGGAGTGACGTAGAGGGGAGGAGCTATATGCAGCTCTGCTGGGTGAATCCTCTTGCACTTCCTGTTGGGGAGGAGTAATATCCCAGAAGTAATGATGACCCGTGGACTGATCACACTACAGAAGAAAGGAATTTATCAGGTAAGCATAAATTATGTTTTTATCAAAAGATCCTTGGTTGCTCAGACAAGGGTCACCTTTTTTAGGTTTCCAGATAGATTGTGTCAATGTCTTTGTCTCTAACAGAGAGGAGACAATTATATTGGGTTCAGTTTGTCAGAACCTTCAGTCTCTATTATTTCCTTCAGTAGCTATATGCATGGAAGTTTTAGGTCTCATGGCTGCAGCATTGGATTCAATTCCCTTTGCTCATTTTCATATGAAACCTTTCCAGTTTTTTATGCTGAATTGATGGTGCACGGATTCTAGGATATCATTTTTAATATATTTGAATTCCAATGTTCAACTATCTTTGACTTGGTGGTTAGGTCACCATCGTATAGTTCTACGGGTCTCTTCAATTCATCCAACCTGGACCTTGATCACTAGAGATGCAAGTCTTTTAGGTTGGGAGGCTGTCTGGGGATCTCTGTCAGCACAAGGGGTTTGGAAATCTCAGGAGGCGAGATTACCATTCAATATTTTGGAACTCCGTGCATTCTCAGAGTTCGTCAGTTTTGACTTCTTTTTGAAGAGAGAGGCGTTATTGTTTTTCAGACAGACAATGTCACAACTGTGGCGTATGTCAATCATCAGGGTGGGACTCTCAGTCCTTAGGCTGTGAAAGAAGTATCTCGGATTTTTGCTTGGGCTAAATCCAGCTCCTGTCTAATTTCTGCGGTCCATATCCCAGGTTTAGACAATTGGGAAGAGGATTATCTCTGTCAATCAAGCTTTACATCCGGGAGAATGGTCTCTTTACCCAGATGTGTTTTTTCAAATTGTTCTGATGTGAGGGTTTCCAGTAATAGTTCTGATGGCATCTCATCTAAACAAGAAAACTTCCCAGGTACCTATTCAGGTCCGGGGATCCTCAGGCGGAAACAGTGTATGCATTGACACTTCCTTGGAGTTATCAATCTGCCTATATTTTTGCTCCTTCTGGTTCTTCTTTTTAAGAGTGATTTTTCAAAATCATCATGGAGCAATCGTTTCTGCTGCTGGTGGCTCCAGCATGGCCGCTCAGGTTTTGTTATATGGTTCTTGTTCGGTTGTCCAGTTGCCAACCTTGATCACTTCCATTTAGGCCAGACCTTATATCTTAAGATTCGTTTTTTCCATCAGGAAATCAAATTATTAAATTTGATGGTATGGAAATTAAAACGCTTAGTGCTTAGTCATAGAGGTTTCTCTGACTCAGTGA
Source organism: Bombina bombina (assembly GCF_027579735.1). Lineage (NCBI taxonomy): Eukaryota > Metazoa > Chordata > Amphibia > Anura > Bombinatoridae > Bombina > Bombina bombina. The sequence goes on along the minus strand of NC_069505.1, from coordinate 591,788,862 downwards.
TTAATACTATGTTGCAGGTTCGTAAATCTGTCTAGAAAGATTTATTATCGAGTTTGGAAGACTTACATCTTATGATGCTCTTCTCATAATTTCTCTTGGCATTCTTTTAGAATTCCTAGGATTTTATAGTTTCTTCATAAGGTTTCGTCTGCAAGTTCCTTGAAAGGACAAATCTCTGCTCTTTCTGTGCTATTTCACAGAAAAAAATTGCTAATCTTTCTGATATTCATTGTTTTGTTCAGGCTTTGGTTCGTATCAAGCCTGTCATTAAGCCAATTTCTCCTCCTTGGAGTCTTAATTTGGTTCTGAGGGCTTAATAGGCTCTTCCGTTTGAGCATATGCATTCTTTGGACATTGAATTACTTTCATGAAAAGTATTGTTCCTATTGGCCATCTCTTCTGCTAGAAGAGTTTTTGAATTATCTGCTCTTTCTTGTGAGTCTCCTTTTCTGATTTTTCATCAGGATAAGGTGGTTTTGCTGTCTTTATTTAAATTTTTACCTCAAGTTGTGAATTCTAACAACATTAATAGAGGAATTATTGTTCCTTCCTTGTGTCCTAAATCCTAAGAATTCTTTGGAAAGATCCTTACATTCTTTGGATGTGGTCAGAGTTTTGAAATATGTTGAAGCTACTAAGATTTCAGAAAGACTTCTAGTCTATTTGTTATCTTTTCTGGTTTTAGGAAAGGTCAGAAGGCTTCTGCCATTTCTTAGTCGTCTTGGTTAAAGCTTTTGATTCATCATGCTTATGTGGAGTCGAGTAAATCCCCGCCTCAAAGGATTCCGGCTCATTCTACTAGGTCAGTTTCTACTTCCTGGGCTTTTAAGAATGAAGCTTCTGTTGATCAGATTTGCAAAGCAGCAACTTGGTCTTCTTTGCATACTTTTACTAAATTCTACCATTTAGATGTTTTTTCTTCTTCAGAAGCAGTTTTTGGTAGAAAAGTACTTCAGGCAGCTGTTTCAGTCTGATTCTTCTGCTTATAATTTCAGTTTTTTTCATTATAAAGATTAATTTGGGTTGTGGATTGTTTTTTCAGCGGAATTGGCTGTCTTTATTTTATCCCTCCCTCTCTAGTGACTCTTGCGTGGAGTTCCACATCTTGGGTATTTGCTATCCCATACGTCACTAGCTCATGGACTCTTGCCAATTACATGAAAGAAAACATAATTTATGTAAGAACTTACCTGATAAATTCATTTCTTTCATATTGGCAAGAGTCCATGAGACCCACCCTTTTTTGTGGTGGTTATGATTTTTTTGTATAAAGCACAATTATTCCAATTCCTTGTTGATGCTTTCGCTCCTTTCTTATCACCCCACTTCTTGGCTATTCGTTAAACTGAATTGTGGGTGTGGTGAGGGGTGTATTTATAGGCATTTTGAGGTTTGGGAATCTTTGCCCCTCCTGGTAGGAATGTATACCCCATACGTCACTAGCTCATGGACTCTTGCCAATATGAAAGAAATGAATTTATCAGGTAAGTTCTTACATAAATTATGTTTTCTGTGAATCCACCCCGACTCAGTTTAACAGCTCCATTAGCAATCAGCGTTGACGAGTTTCGCTGCTTGCTTTTCTTCTCTCAAGTCCATGTCAGGAGCGATGCTATTACCCTATCACACTTGAAGGGCCTTGTTCCTGTTCCACAGTGTTGATTCTGTTAAGATCGTTTCATATATATATTTATATATATATATATATATATATATATATATATATATATATATATATATATATATATATGTGTGTGTGTGTGTGTATATGTGTGTGTATGTGTGTGTGTATATATATATATATATATATAATTATATTATGTATGTATATGTATATATATATATATATATATATATATATATATATATATATATATATATATATATATATATATATATATATATATATATATATATAGGTGAGAAGGGTGGTACAAGGGCGCACTGCTTATTTCAACAATTACAAATATTTATCAAAAACACTGACAGAGATAAAAAAAATACTTGTCACCACCTGTTAGTGTATCTAGAATACAGATGAAAAATAAACAATAAATAGTAAGATACAATAAACAGGATAACTGATAAACAGAATAAGCAGATTAGTCCCAAAATTTGTTTGATGTGCATTTGTTCTTAAGACAATCCAAGAATGGGGATGGATGCCTACTTACTAAAAGGTACCTCAATCCTATGAGGTAAGTAAATGCGTCCCTTTTATGGTGCAGATGACTCTTCCTTGGTCCAAGAACTTGCTTCTATGTCTCCTTGATATGGTAGAAGTGTTGGATTTCTTTTATAAATCAGGTTGGTACTCTCCTTCCAATGTCACTGTATACCATGGATGTGCATAGAGAGAGGGAATACAAATACAGACCAGTAGTACAACACTGTATGGTATTTTTGATTTATGATATATCTAAAAGTAGAATGCTTACATTTATAATCCTCAATCTATTATGAGGTATCACTTAGGGGGTAAAATAAGGATATCTTTGACATCAATAGTAGCTTTTGTTATTGTAGAATCCAAAAAGGAAGGATTAGAGATGAGTGCCTACTTACTAGAAGTTACCTCAATCCTATGAGGTAAGTAGATGCGTCCTTTTGTAGAAAAAATGTCCTGCAGCAATCCAAATGCTTGCTTCTGTGTCTCCTTAATATGGTAAGTGTGTGATCTTTTCTTTGCAGACTCCAATTTCATCAGACATGCCAGTGGAATCCACAGGCCAATGTCTGATGAAATTGGAGTCTGCAAAGAAAAGATTATCAGTTATCCTGTTTATTGTATCTTACTATTTATTGTTTATTTTTCATCTGTATTCTAGATACACTAACAGGTGGTGACAAGTATTTTTTATCTCTGTCAGTGTTTTTGATTAATTTTTGTAATTGTTGAAATAAGAAGTGCGCCCTTGTACCACCCTTCTCACCCATTTTTTAGACACATACAAGAAATAAGACAGTGCTAGGTGGGGACCTATCAATTTGTCATTATTTCAGGTACTAGGCAGCCGGCTTATTAATTCTCTAAGAAATTGGAGTTTCAGTCTAAGGGGGGCACACTTAGCGCTGATAATTTGTTCTCTCTTCTTAGATATATATATGTGTGTGTGTATGTATGTATGTATATATATATATATATATATATATATATATATATGTATATATGTTCAACAAACTATAAGAAAAGAACAAGGACCAACAAAATGAATGGCCCAAAAAAAAAAAATATATATATATATATATACACAATCCAAATGGGTATAGCACTCTCAGGAACACAAATTAATCCAACCTGCCCGGGGTGCTTTAAAAGATAAAGTACATGAATCCAAGAGTAAATAGCACTCACCGGGTCTTGAAGAAAAACAAAATTTAATATATGTGACGTTTCGGGGTTACCCCCGTCCTCAGACAATTTATTACAGACAATGTGAACACTCACCCTTTTTATTTACAACCAGCTCCCAAGTGCAGCATTGTCGGTGGCGTTCCGGAAGTCCAACAGTTGCGTAGTGCGCCACTACGTCATCAGTTGTCATGACAACCGGACGCCACTCAGCAGTTTCTATGTGATCTAAAAACAAGTTGACAGAAGTATGCGTAATGTTAAGTAACATGATGTCTCAAGCAACACAGTCAATGATTTGTACATTTTAGAGCGAACATGATATTGCCCCTCTGCATATAGCATATATTGACATGCGATCTTAAGAAACAGCAGATAGACTCAGTTCCATTGGCAGCATAAGCACGGGGATATCGTTAAATCCTAACACCGCAAACACCTATGTCTAAACAACTAATCCGGTAGTGAAAACACCACCAAACTAAACATGGGCAAATAATCGCATTACATATACTGCTGTTCTAAGGATCCATATCCAAATGAGCAAACCCTATGCTAACAATTTCTAAACAATTTTACTTGCACACTCAAGCCCTATGCATATATTAAGAAAAAATAGGGGAATGCGGAAAGCTGCAAAGCTAATAAAAAATGCTATTAAACACTATTAGAATCCCCTAGAGGGTCCCAAGAAAATTATGCTGTCACTTGTCTATATCAATTAATAATATCCAAGAAAAAATACCAGCATCTCACAAATAAGCAAATGACAAGTACAGAAGATAATTAAGTACATAGTTGCAGTGAGTATAATGAGCAACTTTCAAGGCTGAAGCAAAATGTTAAAAATAACAACTGATGGTAAAACTCATAATAGTAATAAAACTGATATGGAACCTACATTCATAATAGACCAAATTCTGTGTCAATTCATTTCAATAAGCAATAGGGTATGCAGAATTATAATTACAAGCATGCAGAAAAAAGGAGGGGGGGGGAATGAGGGAAGAAGAAAGGAGAGGGAGAGAGAAGAAAAAAGGCAAGTCATATCAGGCAGGCATGATTTTAAAAATGCACATTATACTGGATATATATCATAAAAAAACAATGCCAATCAAGATTGACATTCAGGCCCTGGGGGGCCATGGTGCCCAGATTAAAAATCCATCTTGATTCCCGCTGCAGGAGCAATTTCACTCTATCTCCTCCTCCTGGAAAGTGGGGGCACATGGTCAATAATTATGTACTTTAAGTCAGAAACTGAATGTTTAGCCAAGGCAAAGTGCCTGGCCACTGGCTGCTCAGAATCCCCACGATCAATTGCCGTTCTTATGGCTGATCTGTGGTTGGCCATTCTTGTACGGAGATCGTCAACTGTTTCTCTTGTTAAGTGTATCCAGTCCACGGATCATCCATTATTTATGGAATATATTCTCCTTCCCAACAGGAAGCTGCAAGAGTCCACCCACAGCAAAGCTGCTATATAGCTCCTCCCCTAACTGCCATATTCAGTCATTCTCTTGCAAGCCTCAACATAGATAGGAGGTTGTGAGAGTCTGTGGTGCTTTCTACTTAGTTTATTCTTCAATCAAAAGTTTGTTATTTTTAAATGGCACCGGAGTGTGCTGTTTATCTCAGGCAGTATTTGGAAGAAGAATCTGCCTGCGTTTTTCTATGATCTTAGCAGACGTAACTAAGATCCATTTGCTGTTCTCACACATTCTGAGGAGTGAGGTACTTCAGAGGGGGAATGGCGTGCAGGTTTTCCTGCAGATAAGGTATGTGCAGTAAAATATTTTTCTAGGAATGGAATTGACTAAGAAAATACTGCTGATACCGAAGTAATGTAAGTAAAGCCTTAAATGCAGCGATAGCGACTGGTATCAGGCTTATTAATAGAGATACATACTCTTGTAAAAATGTGTTTTAAAACGTTTGCTGGCATGTTTAATCGTTTTTTAACATATGTTTGGTGATAAAACTTATTGGGGCCTAAGTTTTTTCCACATGGCTGGCTTAAATTTTGCATAGAAACAGTTAACTGAAGCTTCCCACTGTTATAGTATAAAAGTTACAGTTGGTGCAGTTAAAATTACAAACAGTGACATTCAGCTTCCCTCAGCAGTCCCCTGCATGCTATAGGACATCTCTGAAGGGCTCAAAAGGGCTTCAAAAGTAGGAGCTGTTATGACTGTTTAAAACATATTTTTCGTTTTGTTAATCTGTTTTTTGTATTAAGGGGTTAATCATCCATTTGCAAGTGGGTGCAATGCTCTGCTAACTTGTTACATACACTGTAAAAATTTTGTTAGTTTAACTGCCTTTTTTCACTGTTATTTCAAATTTTGGCAAAATTTGTTTCTCTTAAAGGCACAGTAACGTTTTATATATTTGCTTGTTAACTTGATTTAAAGTGTTTTCCAAGCTTACTAGTCTCATTATTAGTCTGTTCTAACATGTCTGACATAGAGGAAGCTCTGTGTTCATTATGTTTTAAAGCCATGGTGGAACCCCATCTTAGAATGTGTACCAGATGTACTGATTTCATGTTAAACAATAAAGATCATTTTTTGTCTTTAAAAACATTATCACCAGAGGATTCTGTCGTGGGGGTAGTTATGCCGACTAACTCTCCCCACGTGTCAGACCTTTTGACTCCCACTTTAGGGACTCACGCTCAAATGGCGCCAAGTACATCAAGGGCACCCATAGCGTTTCTTTACCAGGGGATTCTGTCGAGGGGAAAGTTATGCCGACTAACTCTCCCCACGTGTCAGACCCTTCGACTCCCGCTTCAGGGACTCACGCTCAAGGACTCACGCTCAAATGGTGCCAAGTACATCAAGGGCGCCCATAGCGTTTATTTTACAAGACATGGCAAAGGTGGTGAATAATATTCTGGCAGCAGTATTAGTGAGACTACCTGAAATTAAAGGAAAGCAGTTAGCTCTGGGGGTAGATACAGAGCATACAGACGCTTTAAGAACCATGTATGATACTACCTCATAATATGCTTAGTCTGTGGGTGATTTTTTTTTTTTTGACTCAGGGAAGATGATTTAACCTGATTCTGATATTTCTACATTTAAAATTTATGCTTGAGAACCTCCACTTGTTGCTCAGGGAGGCTTTGGCTGCTCTGAATGAATGTGTACAATCGCAGGGCCAGAGAAATTGTGTAGACTGGATAAATAATATGCAGTGCCGGTGTGTACTGATGTTTTTCCAATACCTAAAGAGGTTTACTAAAAAATGTTTTAATAAGGAATGGGATAGACCAGGTGTGCCGTTCTCTTCCCCTCCTATTTTTTAGAAGAATGTTTTCTAATAGTTACCACCACACGGGACTTCTGGCAGACAGTTCCTAAGGTGGAGAGAAGAGTTTCTACTCTAGCTAAGCGTACCACTACCTCTGACGAGGACAGTTGTGCTTTTTAGATCCAATGGATAAAAAATGTTTATTCAACAGGGTTTTATCCTGCAGCCCCTTGCATACATGGCTTCTGTCACTGCTGCTGCGGCGTTCTGGGTTGAGTCTCTTGATGAGGCTTTACAGTTAAGCGACTCCATTGGATGAATATATTTGACAAGCTTATGCTAGCCAATTCCTTTGTTTTCTGATGCCTTGTTCATTTGACTAGACTAACGGCTAAGAATTCTGTTTTTTACTATACTGGCGCGCAGAGCGCTATGGCTTATATCATGGTCAGCTGTCGTGACTTTAATAAATAAGCTACTTAACTTCCCTTCAAGGGGCAGACCCTATTCGGGCCTGGTTTGAAGGAGATTATTGCTTATATCACTGGAGGAAAAGGTCATGCCCTTCCTCAGGATAGGTCTAAATCAAGGGCAAAAAAAAAAAAAAAAAAGTCTAATTTTCGTACCTTTTAAAAACTTCAGGGCAGGTGTGGCATCCTCTTCCTCTAAGGCAAAACAAGAGGGAATTTTTGCTCAGTCCAAGGCGGTCTGGAGACAATCGGACCTGGAACAAAGATAAGCAGGCCAAGGAGCCTGCTGCTGCCTCTAAGGCAGCATGAAGGAACGGACCCCTATCCGGTAACGGATCCTATAGGGGGCAGACTTTCATTCTTTGCCCAGGCGTGGGCAAGAGATGCCCAGGATCCCTAGGCATTGGAATTTATATCCCAGAGATATCTTCTGGATTTCAAAGATTCCCCCCCAAAAAAAGGGGAGATTTCGCCTTTCACAATTATCTGCAAACCAGATAAAGAAGGAGGCATTCTTACATTGTGTACGAGATCCATCCAGTTCCAAGAGAGGAACAGGGACAGAGTTTTTACTCAAATCTGTTTGTGGTTCCCAAGGAGAGGGAACCTTCAGACCTATTTTGGATCTAAAGATCTTAAACAAATTCCTCAGAATTCCGTCATTTAAGATGGAAACTATTCGTACCATCTTAACTATGATCCAGGAGAGTCAATAGAGGACTACAATGGATTTGAAGGATGCTTATCCTCACATTGTGATGCATAAAGATCACCATCGTTTTTCAGGTTTGCCTTTCTAGACAGGCATTACCAGTTTGTAGCTCTTTCCTTTGGGATATCTACAGCCCCAAGAATCTTTATGGAGGTTCTGGGGTCGCTTTGGCGGTCCTTAGACCGCGGGGCATAGAAGTGGCCCCTTATTTAGACGACATCCTGATACAGGTGTCAAACATCCAAATTGCCCAGTCTCATACGGACGTAGTACTGGCATTTCTGAGATCACATGGGTGGAAAGTGAACAAGGAAAGAGTTCTCTATCCCCAATCTCAAGGGTTTCCCTCCTAGGGACTCTGATAGATTCTGTAGAAATTAAAATTTACCTGACGGAGTCCAGGTTGTCAAAGTTTCTAAATTTCTGCCGTGTTTTTTTCATCCCATCCGCGCCCTTCGGTGGCTCAGTACATGAATGAAATCGGCTTAATGGTAGCGGCAAGGGACATAGTACCGTTTGCACGTCTACATTTCAGACCGCTGCAACTATGCATGCTCAGTCAGAGGAACGGGGATTACATAGATTTGTCCCCCTGTTAAACCTGGACCAAGAGACCAGAGATTCTCTTCTCTGGTGACTATGTCGGGTCCATCTGTCCAAGGGTATGACCTTCCGCAGGTCAGATGGGACAATTGTTACAATAGATGCCAGCCTTTTAGGTTGGGATGCAGTCTGGACCCTCCTTCTAATAAATATTCTGGAACTGGGAGTGATATTCCATGCTCTTCAGACTTGGCCTCAGTTAGCAACTCTGAGGTACATCATACTCAGTCGGACAATATACACGACTGTGGCTTACATCAGCCATCAAGGGGGAACAGAAGTTCCCTAGCGATGTTAGAAGTCTTACAATAATTCACTGGACAGAGACTCACTCTTGTCTATCAGCTGTCCATATCCCAGGTGTTGAGAACTGGGAGGTGGATTTTCTAAGTCGTCAGACTTTTCTTCCGGGGGAGTGGGATTTCCTCCGGAGGTCAAGACCAAGCAGGAGAGGGCTTTGGTGTTTTTGACAGCGCCTGCGTAGCCACGCAGGACCTGGTATGCAGATCTGGTGGACATGTCATCCTTTCCATCACGGTCTCTGCTTCTGAGACAGGTCCCTCTACCTCAGGGTCCTTTCAACCATCTAAATAGAATCAATCTGAGATGTACTGCCTGGAGACTGAACGCTTGATGTTATCAAAGCATGGCTTCTCCGAGTCAGTCATTGATACCTTAATACAGACATGAAAGCCTGTCTCTAGGAAAATTGAACATAGATATGGTGTAAATATCTGATTGTTATGAATCCAAGGGTTACTCATGGAGTAAAGTCTGGATTCCCAGGATATTATCTTTTCTCCAAGATGTTTTTGAGAAAAGGGTTGTCAGCTAATTCCTTAAAAGGGGACAGATTTTTACTCTGTCTATTTTTTTGCACAAGCGTCTGGCAGGTATTCTAGACGTTCAGGCATTTGGTCAGGCTTTGGTTAGATCTAAGCCTGTGTTTAAAACTGTTGCTCCGCCATGGAGCTTAAACCTGATTCTTAAGGTTCTTCAAGAAGTTCAGTTTGAACCTTTTTTGTTCCATAGATATCAATCTTTATCTTGGAAAGTTCCTTTTGGGTAGCTAATTCCTCGACTCGTAGAGTCTCCAAGTTATCTGTGTTACAATGTGATTCTCCTTATCTGGTCCTTCGTACGGATAAGGTAGTCCTGCGTACCAACCTGGGTTTTTTCCTAAGGTGGTATCTAACAAGTACATCACTCAAGAGATAGTTGTTCCATGCTTGTATCCTAATCCTTCCTCAAAGAAGGAACGTCTATTACACAATATTGGACGTGGTTTGTGCTTTAAAGTTTTACTTGCAAGCTACTACAGTTTTCATCAAACGTTCACCTTGTTTGTTGTCTATTCTGGACAGAGGAGAGGTCAAAAGACTTCAGCAGCCTCTCTGTCTTTTTGGTTAAAAAGCATAATTCATTTAGCTTATGAGACTGCTGGACAGCAGCCTCCTGAAGGGATTACAGCTCATTCTACTAGAGCTGTGGTTTTCACTTGGGCCTTTTTTAAATGTGGCTTCTGTTGAACAGATTTACAAGACGGAGTCTTGGTCTGCGCTTCATACTTTTCAAATTTAACAAATTTGATACCTTGCTTCTTCGGAGGCTATTTTTGGGAGAAAGGGTTTTTTACAAGCAGTGGTAACTTCCGTTTAAGTACCTGCCTTGTCCCTCCCATCATCCGTGTACTTTAGCTTTGGTATTGGTATTCCATAAGTAATGGATGATCCGTGGACTGGATACACTTAACAAGAGAAAACATAATTTATGCTTACCTGATAAATTTATTTCTCTTGTAGTGTATCCAGTCCACGGCCCGCCCTGTCACTTTAAGGCAGGTAATTTTTTCATTTGAACTACAGTCACCACTGCACCCTATGGTTTTTCCTTTCTCTGCATGTTTTCGGTCGAATGACTGAATATGGCAGTTAGGGGAGGAGCTATATAGCAGCTTTGCTGTGGGTGGACTCTTGCAGCTTCCTGTTGGGAAGGAGAATATATTCCATAAGTAATGGATGATCCGTGGACTGGATACACTACAAGAGAAATACATTTATCAGGTAAGCATAAATTATGTTTTTTCCAACGTAAAATAAACCGCATACACAGTGCAACAGGTACACTATGAACTTGGTTGTACATGTAACTCGATGTTTGATGGTGAATCTCTTGTTCTTATATGGATGCCAGAATTCTCTCCCAGTGGTCAGGCCACCACAAGTTGTACATCCTAGGCAGCGAAAACATCCAGGTTTGGCATGAAGCCATGTCTCCTTCATGTAACAGCTCCTTGGGTCAGTCTTAATGAGTTGATCCCTCAACGACCTGGCTCTCAGGAATCCAATTCTAGACCAGTTCTTACGTATGTTTTAAGGTTGTAAGGAATGTCATCCTGTTGTCCCCATCCTTGGCCTCTCTTGGCCTCTCTGGTGGTTAATAAATCCTCTTGTTTCAACTTTAGTACATCCATTTTTCTCTGAGCCAAGTCTTGTTTTTTTATATCCCCTTTGGACAAATCTTGATTCCATCTCCTGCATTTGTTGCTCCCGGAGGGTGGTATCAGTATTATTTCTTGCCGTTCTTTTAAACTGTAAGGTGGGTAAGGCATGTTTGAGGGCCGGGGGATGGCAGCTGTGGGCATGCAACAAAGAGTTGCGGTCAGTCTCCTTGGTGTATAGTGTAGTTAGTAGTTGTCCCCCTCTCTTGAAAATCCTCAGATCTAAAAAGTCCACACTACAATTAATCACCAGTTTAAATTTAATGGTTGGATGAGCATCATTTACAAGTGCAAACCAGGATAATAGATCCTCCTCCGTACCATCCCAAAGCAAAAAGAGGTCATCTATATATCTTTTGTACTGAGTGACCCTTACATCACAGAAAAGTGTCGTACCCATCGTTTCGAACTTGGCCATGAATAAATTGGCATATGTGGGTGCCACATTCGACCCCATGGCCGTACCTGCAATTTGCAGGAAGAATTCTCTCTCAAAACGAAAGTAGTTAATTTCCAAACAAGCTGATAGTAGTTCTTGAATCACCTCAACAGGTGGACCTACATATGAATACCGTGCCAGTTGTCTGCATACAGGGAGTGCAGAATTATTAGGCAAATTAGTATTTTGACCACATCATCCTCTTTATGCATGTTGTCTTACTCCAAGCTGTATAGGCTCGAAAGCCTACTACCAATTAAGCATATTAGGTGATGTGCATCTCTGTAATGAGAAGGGGTGTGGTCTAATGACATCAACACCCTATATCAGGTGTGCATAATTATTAGGCAACTTCCTTTCCTTTGGCAAAATGGGTCAAAAGAAGGACTTGACAGTCTCAGAAAAGTCAAAAATAGTGAGATATCTTGCAGAGGGATGCAGCACTCTTAAAATTGCAAAGCTTCTGAAGCGTGATCATCGAACAATCAAGCGTTTCATTCAAAATAGTCAACAGGGTCGCAAGAAGCGTGTGGAAAAACCAAGGCGCAAAATAACTGCCCATGAACTGAGAAAAGTCAAGCGTGCAGCTGCCAAGATGCCACTTGCCACCAGTTTAGCCATATTTCAGAGCTGCAACATCACTGGAGTGCCCAAAAGCACAAGGTGTGCAATACTCAGAGACATGGCCAAGGTAAGAAAGGCTGAAAGACGACCACCACTGAACAAGACACACAAGCTGAAACGTCAAGACTGGGCCAAGAAATATCTCAAGACTGATTTTTCTAAGGTTTTATGGACTGATGAAATGAGAGTGAGTCTTGATGGGCCAGATGGATGGGCCTGTGGCTGGATTGGTAAAGGGCAGAGAGCTCCAGTCCGACTCAGACGCCAGCAAGGTGGAGGTGGAGTACTGGTTTGGGCTGGTATCATCAAAGATGAGCTTGTGGGGCCTTTTCAAGCTCAACTCCCAGTCCTACTGCCAGTTTCTGGAAGACACCTTCTTCAATCAGTGGTACAGGAAGAAGTCTGCATCCTTCAAGAAAAACATGATTTTCATGCAGGACAATGCTCCATCACACGCGTCCAAGTACTCCACAGCGTGGCTGGCAAGAAAGGGTATAAAAGAAGAAAATCTAATGACATGGCCTCCTTGTTCACCTGATCTGAACCCCATTGAGAACCTGTGGTCCATCATCAAATGTGAGATTTACAAGGAGGGAAAACAGTACACCTCTCTGAACAGTGTCTGGGAGGCTGTGGTTGCTGCTGCACGCAATGTTGATGGTGAACAGATCAAAACACTGACAGAATCCATGGATGGCAGGCTTTTGAGTGTCTTTGCAAAGAAAGGTGGCTATATTGGTCACTGATTTGTTTTTGTTTTGTTTTTGAATGTCAGAAATGTATATTTGTGAATGTTGAGATGTTATATTGGTTTCACTGGTAAAAATAAATAATTGAAATGGGTATATATTTGTTTTTTGTTAAGTTGCCTAATAATTATGCACAGGAATAGTCACCTGCACACACAGATATCCCCCTAAAATAGCTATAACTAAAAACAAACTAAAAACTACTTCCAAAACTATTCAGCTTTGATATTAATGAGTTTTTTGGGTTCATTGAGAACATGGTTGTTGTTCAATAATAAAATTAATCCTCAAAAATACTACTTGCCTAATAATTCTGCACTCCCTGTATAGCCGTGATTCCCTTGTTGTGAGGTATTACTGTATACAGGCTGGTCACGTCCATAGCGACCAGCAGTGTACTTTCCTTGACATCAGGATGTTGTACTCTTGGATGTTGTACTGTCATATATACATATGCATCCTTGTCTATGCACTTAGCCTCATGCTTGTTGTAAAGCATGATATCGAGTTTCTTTTAGTTCTGAGGGAAGCGGACAAAGGAGGTGCGATTGTCATCCAGAACTATGTAGACTATCGGGCTGAAGTGATACGACAATTGATGGATAAAGATACCTACAGAAAGCTGAGAGGGGATCCAACCAGCATATATAAAAAGAAACTCGATATCATGCTTTACAACATGCATGAGGCTAAGTGTATATATGACAGTACAACATCCAAGAGTTCCAGTGATCTATACGCTGTCTAAGATTCATAAGAGCATGGTGGCCCCACCGGGGAGTCCTATAGTATCCGCTATAGGCTCCTTGCTACAGCGATTTCCATCTTTCTGGATAGCATACTCCAGCCTCTAGTTAGGAATATGGATGCCTTTCTTCTTGACTCCAGTTCAATGATCAAGATATTGAACATTATCACTGATGTCAAGGAAAGTACACTGCTGGTCACTATGGACGTGACCAGCCTGTACACAGTAATACCTCACAACGAGGGAATCACGGCTATATGCAGACAACTGGCACGGTATCCATATGTAGGTCCACCTGTTGAGGTGATTCAAGAACTACTATCAGCTTGTTTGGAAATTAACTAATTTCGTTTTGAGAGAGAATTCTTCCTGCAAATTGCAGGTACGGCCATGGGGTCGAATGTGGCACCCACATATGCCAATTTATTCATGGCTGAGTTTGAAACGATGGGTACAACACTTTTCTGTGATGTAAGGGTCACTCAGTACAAAAGATATATAGATGACCTCTTTTTGCTTTGGGATGGAACGGAGGAGGATCTATTATCCTGGTTTGCACTTGTAAATGATGCTCATCCAACCATTAAATTTAAACTGGTGTACAACAATTGTAGTGTGGACTTTTTAGATCTGAGGATTTTCAAGAGAGGGGGACAACTACTAACTACACTATACACCAAGGAGACTGACCGCAACTCTTTGTTGCATGCCCACAGCTGCCATCCCCCGGCCCTCAAACATGCCTTACCCACCTCACAGTTTAAAAGAACGGCAAGAAATAATACTGATGCCACCCTCCGGGAGCAACAAATGCAGGAGATGGAATCAAGATTTGTCCAA